>NC_043973.1:11031894-11331894 GCF_902148855.1 Sphaeramia orbicularis | reverse complement strand
GGAGAGATGTCGAACCTCACCAACAGTGCAGCTTTCTGGTCCCTGTAGCAATGGGCCTTCTCCTCGTCCATTGCACTGTAGGCCTCCAAGGCCTTCCCAGACAGCAGGGGAACGAGTCGACAGGCCCATTCATCCTCCGGCCATCTCCATGTTCGAGCAATGCGTTCAAAACGCAATAAATAGTTCTCAATGTCCTCCCCAAGCTGATATGGAGGTATCTTTGGTTCAGCCTGAGGTCTACACTCAGGTCTAGGCTGCTCAGGACTGCTGTTGGCATATGGCTGCTGGAGGGAGAGTGCTTCAGCTGAGGCATGCAGGTGTCGTTGTCGAGGTGTCGGTGTAGGTAGCCCCATTCGTGGACTACTAGTGGTTAATGTGCTGGGGGTTACAGCAGCGCCTCCAGCTTTTGACAAAGTGACTCTCAAGTCCTGTAGTTCAGCCAAAAGACCCTCCTCTCTTCGACTCTGGGCTGCTAGGAAGTCTCTCATTAGCCCCATAAGCCCTGCTTCAGTGTCACTCACTCTTGCTGGAGCAGGCTTCACTTCTTTGTCCTCTTCCTCTGAAGATGAGGCTGATTCCCAGTCTGGGTTATAACTGGCTGCTGCCATTTCCTGCTGCGGCTGTTGTTGCTGTGAACGCAGGCCTGTCCTTGTTCGTGGTAGACGGACAGTCTTCTTCCGACTGGCCATCCCACTCCTGACACCATAAATGTAGCGTGGCTCAACTTTGTAAGGTTAATAATGTGGCTAGTCGAACAAAAAAAAACAAAAAAAAAATTGAAGGTCTTCCTTTAAAGGTTTTTTTTTTTTTTTTATTCCAGTCTTCCCAAACCCAGTGACAGCTATTTACAGAATATTAACAGGAAAAAGGAAAAAAAAATAACTAAAAAAAAAAAACCTCTTTGCAGACTGACAAAACACCCACAATGTGTCGTCAGCTTTTTCAGACACCCAACACAGCCAAAATGGCCGACATATATAGGGAAAAGCCCCTCCCACTGGGCATGACCCACAGCAATCAATTAAACAAACATGATTTTTCCTCAGACAATCACAATAAGATGAAACCTCAAAACACAAGAGAAATAAAGAAAAATACTCCTTTTAACCTTTCCACTCTATTTTTATCATATACCACTCTCCACTACAGAGAAATAACCTTAATAAGTGGAAACCACTAATTAAATGGTCAGGTGACCATTTTCCCGCCTGACGCCCCCTTTATTAATCGGCGGCACTAGATACGCCCCTGTTTGGCCAGCTCGGGGTCAGTCTGCAGGAAGCAGCGCATGTGGTGAGTGTACAGCCTGAGTGTCGAATGTGTGCATATGTTAATGTGTAGAACAAACAAGTGTGTACCCTTGTATGAACTACTGTATGTGTGTGTGTGTGTGTGTGTGTGTGCGCGACGTGTACTTGTGTGGATGTGCGTGGCGTGTACTTGTGTGACACGTATTGTGTGTGCGTGGCGTGTATATGTGCATCGTGTAGTGTGTACTTGTGTGTCGTGTATTGTGTGTGCGTGTGCGTGCACGTGTGCGTGTGTGAGTGCGCACTGTCCGCACTCAGTAAAAAGGACGGTCCGTCACACTCACATTTTAACATATTCTAATACTAGTTATAACTCACTTCATAGAGATGATATGCAAAAAAAAAAAAAAAATTTGTCTAACAAATGACAATTGATTTACACTCAAACATGTTTCTGCAGATCAGGTTTATCAAAAACAGCAAAGTTACAGTAATAGTCTGAATGTCAGTGTATGGGATGATGCATAAGCGTCCACTGTGTTGGCTGATATGGAACTAAAACAACAAAACCCATGAATATCCAATAGAACAGCTGTAAAATAACTGTCCACTGTAGTGACCACCATGCATGAAAGAGTTAAAGTTGATTTGAGTTGTAATATTGTGTTGAAGACTGTAAATGGTAAAGTTAGGAATAATCAAAAGGATGGTTCTTAAATGATTAACTTGAAAGCATGAATAGGAAGATGATGTTCTGTGTTAGAGCTGTGTAAACAGTTAAAGATAGTGTAAGACAGGGGTTGGTGAGCTTTACAACCTAAAGAGCCATTTTTGTCTCAGAAAAGAAGAAAGAAATCTAACTGGAGCCATGAAAAAAATATTTAAACCCATCTACCAGGAGGTGGCTGCTCTGATGTAGCCTATTTGTGATTAGTTTGCTGTTTAACTTTGTATATCCATTACAATAAAGCAATGTGTGGTGCATTTATGAAATTACACAACTACAATAAAAAAAATAAAAAAAAAACATTCAAAATTTGTAGGATTTTTAAAAAAAATGATGGACACTATTTCCAAAACATCATTATATTGTGTAATTGATAAAAAGCTCAACTTTCATGTAGAGGCTGACTTTTAAATAGACAAACTACAAACAAAAGCAAATTGAGTATCGTGTATTGTATCTTGAATTTGGAAAAAAAAAAAAAAAAAACATTTTGGTTTATATGCTGTCAAAAAAATATTTTATTCCGTGTATAGCCTGTGCATTTTTGCAGATAGACAAAGTTAGAATAGATTTAGACCTATAATAATGTTAAAAAGTAATGACTTATTCAGTTTATTTCAAAATGTTCCTCAAATGTTTTTTGACAATGGGAGCCATAAAGAGAGGCTAAAGAGCCACATTTGGCCCAGGAGCCACGGGCTGCAGACCCCTGGTGTTAGACAAAGCTTCTGGAAGGAGCAGGTATAAACAGAACAGTAGAAGGAGAAGGAAATAAACAAGTGCTGTTCAGACTAACTCCACCTCCTGCACAAATAAAAGTCTACTAGTCTTTAGTTTTGTGGTTGCTTTTATCCTGTTGTGTATTCCTGCATGCTGTACCGCATTTGTCCAGCAGTCACCGCCAAATCATACTGGCCATAGCAATGTGAGTGTAAGGCTATTGTATTCCAAAATTATTAATATCTCCCAAAATATTGGTCCTATCAACTAGCTGTTTTCACTACTGTCTTCCTTGACCAAAAATATATAAATGTGCCAAACAGCAGCAGTCAACTCTTTCCGGATTTTGTATGATTTCCAAGACACACACACACACGCACACACACACACACACACACATATACACACACACACACATACAGGGGTTGGACAAAATAATGGAAACGCCTTAAAAAATCAACAAAATATAATTTAATATGGTGTAGGTCCGCCTTTTGCGGCAATTACTGCCTCAATTCTCCGAGGTATTGATTCATACAACTTGTGAATTGTTTCCAAAGGAATTTTAAGCCGTTCTTCAGTTAGAATACCCTCCAACTCTTTTAGAGACGATGGCGGTGGAAATCGACGTCTTACTTGAATCTCTAAAACTGACCATAAATGCTCAATAATGTTGAGGTCTGGGGACTGTGCCGGCCATACGAGATGCTCAACTTCATTAGAATGTTCCTCATGCCATTCTTTAACAATTCTAGCTGTATGGATTGGGGCATTATCATCTTGAGGTGAAGGTGTTTCCATTATTTTGTCCAACCCCTGTAGAGGCCACTTGGCTTTTATAATATAGATGTAATGATGCAACATATAGTGATAATATATCAGCCACATGGACTTCAATACTTTACCCTCAGTTTGCTATTACTTCTACTCCTTTTACATTATGGCCCTTTCAGTTAAGTAAACTGTAAACTTCCACTACTGTCACTTAATACCAGTTTTTATCTCACTGGCCCATAGGCCATGAGCTACTGCAGGGGTGTCAAACTCATTTTAGTTCAGGGGCCACATTCAGCCTAATATGATCTAAAGTAGGCCAGACCGTAAAATAATATAAATCATAGGATAATAACTTTTGAGTGAAAAAAGTAAAATTCTGTAATGAAAATGTTTAAATCTACAAATTGTACTTGAACATAACATGAACAAATATGAACAACCTGAAAATTCTTAAGTAAAAACAGAGCATTTATACATCATTTATACATGTGAATCACAACTTGCAGCTCACAGTTTATCTACAAATACACAAAACATTTAATAACTAGGAGAATATTTTTAAAATTCCACATACATCTATTAAGACATTTCAGATTATTCACATTTTTTGTAAAAGGCTAGTCTGTAAATGTAAACATTTTTGTGAAATGTAACTCTGTTTTTACACTAAAACAAAAAGTAACAATTAGCAGTTTTCATTATTTATAGGTTATTATGATAGTATTTTACCGGTTCTGGCCCACTTTAGATTGAATTGACCTAAAATGATTCTAACATCTTTGATTGTTAATATCTTCAGTGTAATTTTTGCGTTTCACAAATTCATCCCACGGGTCAGATTGAAGCCTTTGGTGGGCCAGATTTGGCCCCCAAGCCGCAAGTTTGACACCTGTGAGCTACTGTGAAGACGCTGTGTCCACCGTCCTCTGCATTGTCGTCTTCATCTTTGTCTTCATCGTCTTCCTTAGCAATTTCTTAAAACATCTTCTCTCACAAAACTCCTGGTCAGATTCATTTCAAATTTACATGTAGCTTCTTTGGGACAATGTCTACACAGTTTGTTCACAGTTTTGAGATACTTTGATTTTGGAATTTTTGACATATTAAAAATTAGCTCTACTTATAATCTGCCATATTTTGATCACTTATAGCATGGAAATGGTTACAGATATCAGTGTAGTTATTACTGAGCACTGATAGGAAATCATATATGGACTTTCATTTGGGTCCATGACCTTTGACCTTGTGTCACCAATGTCTACATTTCAACAATCTCCTTTTCTGAAACTAATGATCAGATTAATTTACAGTTTTATATGTAGCTTCTTTGGGACAATGTCTACAAAGTTTGTTTGCATTTTTAAGAAATGTATATTTTTGAATTTTTGACAAATTTTTAAAAATAAAAAAATTGCCTTTACTTATTATGGTCCATATTCTGATGTCTTAACCCTTTGATGCATGAATTATGAAAACATTAGTCACGATTTTTTTTCCTGAGTATTTTTATTCCTCTTTAGACATGAAAAAAAAAAAACAATGTGATTGCATTTTTTAAAATAAACCTATATTTTATGGAGTTTCAAAAATGTCCACTCAGCTGGAAAACATATGTTTAATTTTTGAAGCAAAGAAACGTGTGTTTAAAACGCAATATCAGAAAGTGATATACTGTGTGAAAACTATGAAATAAGAACATTTTTCATGCAGCTAATCTGATGTTTCTCACATTTTAACATAATCTAGTTATTACTCACTTCATGGAGATAATATGCAAAAAAAAAAAAAAAAAACATGCTTAATTACAGTCTAATAACAACTAACAATTGATTTAACTTCATTTCAGGAGTTCTAGCATTACTTTAGTAGCACAAGTGTAATAATACTTTATTCTGAACCCCTTGCACAGTTCACTTTTCTTAACACTGTGATATATATATATATATATATATATATATATATATATATATATATATATATAATTTTTTTCTTATGCAGTCCCTTTTGCACTAAAAGTTTTGCTGCTAAATTGAACTGAGCTGCTAAACTGATTTTCAATTTGTTCCTGTGACAGTAACAATAAAGATCTATTCTATTCTGTTCTATTCTATTCACACTAAAACATTTTAATGCAGATCAAGTTGATCTAGAACAGCAAAGCTGCAGTAATGGTATGAATGTCAGCGTATGGGATGATGCACAAGTGTCCACTGTGTTGGCTGATACGGAACTAAAACAACAAAACCCATGAATATATAAGAGAACAGCTGTAGAATAACTGTCCACTGGAGTGACCACTATGCATGAAAGGGTTAAAATTAAGATCCTTTATTGTCAGTATGTAACCGGTGGTGTCAGACTCTGCATTGTGTTTTTTTTTTTTTTAATGACGAGTCCTGCACATGTGTCCTTGGAAGCAGTCTCCATTTGTTGTTCTGACAAAAGTGACAGAAAACATAAAAACCTCCGGTCAGTATCTCCCGTTAAACAACCTCTCCCACAGAAATCCGGAACAAAAGGGTGTACATTAAATCATTAAAACAAAATACAACATACCTGACAAAAGTGACAGAAAACATAAAAACCTCCGGTAAGTATCCCCCGTTAAACAACCTACACAAACCAAAATGACACAGAAATGTGTTTAAGCACATCATAAACACCTGATACAGCCTGAACTAGCCTGTTCATGTAAAAAAAAATTAAATTAACAGAGACTAAACCAAAAATTTTCACAAACTGTATGGCTGCTTACCTCTCCCACAGAAATCCAGAACAAAAGGGAGGAGGCAAAGGCGCGAAAACTCAGGTTATACATGCAGTGTCACACTGTAAATTGTTCGCTGGGGAACAGACCAAAACCAACAGTTCCACACACTGACCCGGAGGCCCACAATGTCCGGTACCAACCAAAGGAAATGAAAATAAAATGAACAGATTTTGTGTAATTATAACAATACACAATACACAATACAATACACACACCCACATTGCTGCTAAATAACTGACCCTGTTACAAGTATACAGTACAATTTACCACACACTGAAATTCACCCTCTGCTTTTAACCCATCTCTAGAACATGCAGGAACACACCACACACTGCAAACTAGGAGCAGCAGGTTTACCATAGCAGGTGCCCGGGGAGCAAATGGGGGGGTTAAGTGCCTTGCTCAAGGGCACATCAGACAACAACTTTTTCTGCCAGTCTGTGGAATTGAACTGGCAATTCTTCGGTCACAAGCCAACTCTCCAGCCCTCTAGGCCCCAGCTGCCCCCTTGTATATATACAGGGTGGGGAAGCAAAATTTACAATATTTTGAGGCAGGGATTGAAAGACAGTGTATGACCAATTAGTTTATTGAAAGTCATGAGAATTTATTTGCCACAAGAAAATGTACATAATAGAAAATGTTTTTATTCTATGTGTCCTCCTTCTTTCTCAATAACTGCCTTCACACGCTTCCTGAAACTTGCGCAAGTGTTCCTCAAATATTTGGGTGACAACTTCTCCCATTCTTCTTTAATAGTATCTTCCAGACTTTCTCGTAATAGTTTTGCTCATAGTCATTCTCTTCTTTCCATTATAAACAGTCTTCATGGTAGGGCTGCTCGATAATAGGAAAAAAAAATAATCACGATTATTTTAGCAATAATTGAAATCACGATTATTAAAAACGATTATTTTTTAACCTTAAAATTGTTTATTTTTTTCTTGCAAAGCAATGTAAAATATACTCTTTAAACATAAATAAAGCTTTTAACCACTAAAACAAAGTATGTTCACTTTTGTATGAAACAAAAAAATCTTTGAATGCAAATAAGTGTACTGTAAATTCAAGTATGTTTCCTTTTGTAAATAAATAGTGCACTGGAATTAAACTGCTATAGACTCGCCATAGAACTGTAGCAATAAAAAAAAAAAAAAACTCACGTAAAGTGCAAATTATAAATTTAAGTATGTTCAATGTAGTATGAAACATAATAAATTCAGTGGCGTGCCGTGAAGTTTCAGTTCAGGCCTTCTGTATACATCAGCCATCAAGAATACGTATGTTAAGGTTATACAGGTTAGGGTTAGGTTAATACGGGAGTTACAGCATAAAGAGATTCGGAGACTGAAGACTGCATTGTGGACAAAGTTGTTTTTATGTGTTTTAGTTTTTCATAAGATTATGATAAAGGTGGCGGTGGTTAAACTTTAGATGGTTAAAAAGGTTTGTTGTGTTACCGGTCGGTGCGGACACAACTACGAAACACTTTTTGCACGTGATGTGTTTTTGCTCTTCGTCTTCTTCATCAAACCCAAAGTGATTCCATACAATTGAATTGGACTTGCCTTTTTTGTTTACCAAGCGCTTCTGCTGTGATTCTCCTGCCATTTGTCCAGACCGCTAGGTACAACTTTCCTCTTGGGGTGGACCTGCCGGCTAGCAGGCAGCAGTAGCTTAGAGGGGGGCGGGGCAGAGCAGCTCATGGTAGCTTGCGTGCGCGTGAATTAAAACAACTCAAAATTAATAATCGTTTTTTCTCGATTACATAATTTTTGTAATCGTTGCATGTAATAATCGAAATCGTAATTGAATTTCGATTAATTGCACAGCCCTACTTTATGGACACTCCAACTATTTTTGAAATCTCCTTTGGTGTGACGAGTGCATTCAGCAAATCGCACACTCTTTGACGTTTGCTTTCCTGATTACTCATATGGGCAAAAGTTTCTGAAAAGGTATGGATAATAGTGTTAGGTATGATTATGACATCAATATATGTTTGGTTTCAAAACAAGTGCCTGCTGAGAAAAAACAACTAAATGTTCATTGTAAATTTTGCTTCCCTACCCTGTATATAAATGGTTGCAGATATTAATAAAGTTACTACTGAGCACTGATAAGAAGTCATATATATGGACTTTCATTTCATTAGTTGAGTTAGGGTTAGGGTTGCGGCAGCCACGGCCTAGATTGGCTGGAGAGTCGGCTGGAGACTTGGCTTGTGACCTATGGGTTGCCGGTTCAATTCCCTAGACTGGCTTTACCCCATTTGCTCCCTGGGTGCCTGATATGCCGAGCCCACTGGTCCTAGTATGCAAGGTTCTAATAGTTTTGGATTTTCCATTATAGTTTAGTTTTATTTAGTTTTGACTTTTTTTTCTCTAATTCAGTTAGTTTTAATTCGCTTTTAGAGCAGGTTTGCTAGTTTTTATTAGTTTTCGTTATTTTCTAAATACTTAGTTTTAGTTTAGTTTTAGTATTAATTTTAGTTTTGTTATATCTTTTCTCTTCTTCTCCGTCGTATTCAAATAAATCCCAGACAGGACTCTGCTGCTTTCTCCCAACTTTAGTCTCCATGTTTCCAGGTAGAGAAGATGAGAAGACGACTGGAAACCACAAGTGACGGACCATTAAATATCATATTGTGCCGCTAGCTAAAATTGCTTGAGGGAAACAAATCAATTTTATATCAATCCGACGTTGACAAAGATGAAAACGAAGGGAATTTTATCCATAATTTTTATCCGTTTTAGTTAGTTTTGTAAGCACACAGAACAGTTTCAGTTAGTTATCGTTTGTTTTCTTTTAATTATAGTTTTTATTTATTTCAGTTAACGACAATATTTTTACAATTCTAGTTTTCGTCATTTCGTTAGTTTTCGTTAACGATAATAACCTTGCTAGTATGCAGTGTGTGATGCATGCATAAATGATCTAGTGATGGGTTGAAGGCAGAAGACAAACTTCGGTGTGGTGCATGTTTACATGTGTGAACCTACTGACAAAATAAAGATTCTTCTTCTTATCCTCCACTTTGATTGGGAGATTGATTTCCTGCATCAAGATCGCAGGACTCTAACATAATGGCAGAATTTGACAATCTCACAAATTCAACTTGTAAATAACACTGGGTTACAAAAATTTTTTTTTTGCAAATTGTCTAGGTTTTTTCAACTGAATTAGGACCATTTTGCACCGCTAAATCCAAAAATGACATCTGTTTTTCTCAATCAGGTCAGGTTTTTTTGCTAATTTGATTTTGAAAAATTTGATCTTCTCACAAAATATAATAATTAATACCAAATAAGATTGGTAAGCACACTTTATGAAACTTGTGACTTGATTCCTGTTAGGTACAATGGTGTATTCTCCGCAGATGTAGCAGAATACGTCAGGCTTATTTTTGCAAGATCTTCTAGTCGAAGCCATTTCATTCACCTGTAATATTAAAAAAAACAATCATAAATTGGCAAAAGTCAAATCTACAGTACTCGTTTATTGCAAGAAATATGAAAGAATTTTGTATCATATGATGTGAAAATGCCCATAAATGTAAGCAAAAATGTTAAAAAGCCAATATGTAGCATAGTTCAGAAAGTTGACCTGATTGAGCAAAATTAATGTGATTTTTGGATTCAGCACACCAAAATTATCCTAAATCAGCTCAAAAAACTTAAACAATAAATGTGTTGTTGACCAGTGTAATTCTTGATAGAACATACGAGAACACGTGACATACAGGGACATTGGTTCTATTCTTGTAAAGTACAGTGGTTCAATAAAATATGCTGCAGAAACAGACACCGTGGCTATCCCCGGCCCCCTTTGGTCAAAGGTTGCAGGGTCAGCTGAATGAAATCCACAAAGCCCGCTTGAAATCACATCAGAGACACAGGAATTCCTCCATAGCTGGTCCACGTTATCCTGCAGCTCGCTCTAGACTACAACGAGGATCCATCCAGCGGTGGATTCTTGGCCTCTCACCCTCCACGCATCCTCTCCCTCAGTGCCACCGAGAGCCCCCAGGCTGACAGAGATGGAGGGTCTGCTGTTTGATTCAGCTCTCGGGGGGTCTATTGATAGTTTCAAAGTGGAGTCCACCTGCCACTGCTTTAATCATCCGTGACCCCGCCTGCATGTCGGTTGGACCACGGGAGGGGGTTGGGGTGGTGCTGCTGGTGGATGTGAGGCTGTGGGATCAGCGGTCCATATGTGTGTGGCTTGCATGTCGTATGTGCAGCAGTGAGGAGAAAGAGAAAAAGACAGAAGATCAAGAAACATTCAGACCTGCAGAGATAAGATGGAAAGAAAAGAATGAGTCTGTCTGCCTCACTTTTCAACCCTGTTGTCATCAAACCTTGTGTGGGTTGAGACTTTCTCCACATTCACACTGAAATGTGGGATAACACTGTTTTGATTCCTCACAGCTCCTGGCTTCTTCTTCTTCTGTCTCTTTTTTCCATGAAGCATTTCTTTCTGGTTAAAATGTATTATTAGTGTATTTAATCAGATTTCTCTCCAGAGGTAACGCAGACTGAATCAGCATGCAGGCACAACTTATGGCTGCCAAATTAATTCAATTTATTCCAAAGCCTTTCTTAAGGCCAAGGTTGTAATTATGGCATGCAATTAGAGGGGATATAAATATTACATAACTTCCCAATTGCCTGTGAAAGTTAACCCAAAAGTTGTTTTTTCAGGTATTGGTAATTTACATAAAGATTCCAGAGCACTTCAAGCTATAATTAAAGCAAAGTTCACACATAATGCTGACAAACATCACTCATCTGTTGTAGAGTTGAGGTGAGAAGGTTGTTATAACTGTTGACTTTTGCTGATTGCATCATGAGAAACCTTCTGATAATTGGAGTGAAACTTCACCTTCAAAGTGACAAGCTGAGCAACCTATGGTGGCATATGACAGTGTAGCTTTTCACCGAGTGAGACACAGTTGTGAGTTTTGAGTGGGTTGTTACCACACATAAAAGTCTCCGTGTACAAGGGAATATATGACACTTTTCTGGAGAGTATGCCAAAGCCACTGCAGTGAAGCTTAGAACAGGAAGTGATCAGGGGTAAGGAAGGAGATGGGAGAGTCAGGAAACACTCTTTGGAATTAGTTCAAGCACCGTGGTGTGTCCGTGTGTGTGTGTGTGTGTGTGTGTGTGTGTGTGTGTTTATACTGAGGAAACCAATGCTCACTCGAGACACTGAGCATCAAATTAATCCATTAAATCTGCAAACATCCTTATTGACTTCCGTGAAAGAAATATAGCACATAAAACTTACTTTAATGACTGTTTTATTCTTAAATATAAATCTCCAGAGATGGGCACAAATACACCAAAACACATCTGCTTGCAACTTAAAGAAACTCGCTTATACAGTGCATCAAAATAAAATACACGATATTGGCATTTTGGAAATGAATTTACTGAAACACAAAACTGTATTGCAAACAAACCGAAAGCCACAAACTGATGGAACTGTAATGGGTCACGTAGCGGATGCACTATATTTCACATTTCCAAATAATTCACTCCACTACTACAGCAGAATCACTTCATATTCATCAGAACTTTGAACACAAACTTTAACAAACAACAGAACAACAAAGTAGAAGATGCTGCTGCAAAGTTCACAATGACATACACTTTAATTTGAGGATAACATGACTTATTTATGGGATTTGAAGTACACAAATATGAGCTGTTTAAGCATTTAATTATATTTTATTCTTGTTTCTCCTGGTCTAGAAAAATAGAAATGACAAAATTGTAAAAATGTAATTAAATACGTTCTATGTACGTGTAATAGAGGAATGTGTCTAAAACTGGAGTCATTTATTGGCAACCAGGGCACAATGAACATAAATGGATGGACGAATGGATGGATGGATGGATGGATGGATGGATGGACGGACAGACGGACGAATGGATGGATGGATAGATGAACAAATGGATGAATGGACAGATGGATGGATGGACAGACGGATGGATGGATGGATGGATGGATGGATGGATGGACGGATGGATGGATGAACAAATGGATGAATGGACAGATGGACAGATGAACAGATGGATGGATGGATGGATGATGGATGGATGGATGGACGGATGCAGGGAGGGATGGTTGTACAAACGGATGGGCAAACGGACGGACGGATGGATGGATGGATGAACAAATAGATGGATGGATGGACGGACGGACGGACAGACGGATGGATTGATGAATGGATGGATGGATGGATAGATGGACGGATGACGGATGGATGGCTGGATGGATGGATGGATGGATAGACGAACAGACGGACGGTTGGATGGATGGATGGATGGATGGATGGATGGATGGATGGACTGACGGATGGATAAACAAATGGATGAATGGACAGATGGACAGATGAACAGATGGATGGACGGATGGATGAATGAATGGATGGACGGATGCAGGGAGGGATGGGGTGGTTGTACAAACGGACGGGCAAACGGACAGACGGATGGATGGATGGATGGAACAGTGACTGAAGTGTAATGTTAATGTTTTTTTCCGACACATTCCTCCCAGTTCCAGTTAAACATCTTCTATGAAGAATAAATGACATCATTCTAATCATTTCATGAAAAGAGGTAAAGAAATATTTTCTGTCAAAATTATTTGTAACAGTCCATTTTTGATTAAAGGCAAAAACATCAATCCAACATTCAAGACAAAATCCTGAAATATTTTCATTTTAGCAGCAATTGTTGAGCATGGAACATGGAGTTCCACACATACTGTTGAACTCAGACAAGTCAAAATGACGGTTAGAATGACTGGAAAGAACATTTGGAACAAAAATACTATGTATGTGGTGACTGGTTGCTATTATTTTAAGATCAAAGACTCCAAATTATTACTCTGAGGCCTGTTTATGGTTTTTGAATCCTCTTTTGCAAATGGGAGTTTATGGGTCAACTGTGACCATTATAATATTACTGGTAGACTTCTAAATTTAAGTAGATTTGCTTTTATAGATTATTTGTGCAATGCAATGTTATCATTTAGTATTATGTAATAAAATCTATGACTATGTTTGCAACAGAGGGTATGTATAATATGTAACACAAACAATAAGGCCTGTCTTATATATCTGACCTTTACTTTATTATTTGAAAATGTCAGAGTTCAAACTTCCTTTCATTGCAACAACTGTCTTCTTTCCTGCATTTTTTTTTTTTTTTTTTTTTTTGGCCTGTCAGTGTTGTCATATCAACCCTGTAGCCCAGTGTATCTCAAACTGTGGGGCGGGCCCCTAGGGGGGGTGTGAAGGCTTTCCGAGGGGCCATGGGATCACTCCTGGGTGTTTTTGTTTTTTTGTTTTTTTTTCAGGTTAGAACGTGTAGCAGGTGGAACTAATGTTTTAGTGTTGGAGCACCCTGGACTCATTTTAGGGACATACAACATACAAATCTACTGCCATGGTGATCTGTCACTACACTAGGCAAAGAGTTTAGGTTTGGAGAATGGATAAGGATTGGACTGGAAAAGAAAAATGTGCAATGTTTCTGTTTTTGCACAGTTTGCACTTTAATGTTCTGAGATGTGCAATGGAAACAGGCTCATTTCAGCCACTGATATTGTTAAAATGTTCGTCTTTGTTAGCACAATTTGCTCTTTGTTCTAAAAAAAAGTAACTTTATTATCATAGTTGTAAGATTTTTTTTTTTTTTTATTAATGTAATGTTTATTTATCAGGGACAATGCATACAGCATTGCCACCAAAGGGAAAATGGGATGCATATAATATATCTAGCTTCAGCTAATTTGCAGTCTTCGTCCCTGTGATAATTGTGCATTTCCTATTTTTATTTGGAAAAATGTTGTCTCATGGAGCAGTCTTGTTAAGTTTATTTGCATTGTTCAAGCAAAAATCCAAGTTATTTTTAATTTGCAAAACAAATTATTCAAGGAAAAGCAAAAAGTATTGTTACAATATTGATGTTTCTTTCAATAAAAGTTAGAATTGCATGAGTGCTACAATATTATTGAGGTTGAGGGGGACCTGAAGACTTTTTGTCCTCCAAAGGTGGGTCAGACAGAAAAAGACTGAGAACCACTGCTGTAGTCGCACAGGATTTTTTAAATACTCTTTTTTTTTTTTTTTTACACTTATTTTATTCATTTTAAAATGCAATGAGCCAACAGAGAGTTTATTTTCTTTCCTATTTGTTTGTTGCACACTAAAAAAAAAGTTTAATATTGAACTTGAATTCAGGTTACCAGACGTAGGCCCATAAATAGAAAGATGCACTGACCTGCGTTATGTGGAAATCTGCCAACAGACAGCATCCTGGCATGATGAAAAGATGCAAAGCAACAGAGCCCCCTCTGATTCGGCCTGAGGGATGGGTGGGGTACTTCCCCTCTTACTGGTCTACATATCCCTGCCTCTGCTGGGTTGTTTTTGATCTCCTGTGGGGACACATATTCTTGCAAATGATATGCTCAAGCTGGAGTTTTGAGGTGGTTTTAAAAGAAAAAGTCATTTTTCTTTACATTTACACTTTTAACAACCACTTTTTTCACGTAACCCTGACTGTAACCAGTGTTAGGGTTAGAAGAAGAACAGAAGAAGTGTAAGACTAATATCTGTGTCTTAACCCCTTAGAGACGTTTTTCACAACTTCCGCATTTTTGACTGGAAATATGCAATGGTCACAGAATTCTACTTCCATGTCTATCAGGGCAACTATAGAGCAATAGAGCAAGCGAAAACAAGAGTTTTTTTTAATGTCCCAGGTTTCTCTTGTTTTGCCCAAACGCAGCCATCTGTCTATTCATTCATTTCTTGTGGACAGTGATGTTAGGCAGAAACGGATTCAGGCGATCTGGTGGGATGAGGGACCAAAGTTTGTGATTAAAAAGGGTAGTGCGTATGACTGTAGCAGACATTTCACGTCCGAAGATTACGTGCTGGGAATCACTGTTCACCGCCTCAAACCCAGGGCTGTTCCTAGTCTTTTCTCATGGAACTGCTTGTTGACGGATGCACACGAACATAAACACAAACGTTACCTGGAAAAAAGGTTAACTGATGATAGCATTGGGCTAACTTTACTGTCGCTACATAGAAGACGTCCACTTGGACAGCCCTAAACACAACAAACTGATGCCATAATGCTTCATTCAAAGCAGACTATGATGCTTTAAGTAAGGTCGACTGTATAGACATAAATTATGTCTATGTAAACATGCTAATGACTTGTCATTCTAGCCAACGGTTCAATAACAGCCTGATTGCTCTCTACTTACCTTGATATTTATGAACAAATTCCTCGTGAAAAAATTTGTACCCTTTATTGATTTTGTTCTTTTTGGAGTTTTCTTTAATGACCCTTGCAACATCGGCAAATGTAATATTTGGCAAATCGGTTAGGCAGGTTGTGTACACTCTCTTAACCATTTTGTCTCACTGTGTTGACGCTTGGCAGGAAGTCTTTTTCTGTGTGAAAAAGGTCAACAGGGCTCTCATAGAAATACTCTGAAATTCAAAAATTCAACCTTAATGTGTTACTGAAGGACATAACAAGACTTTATTACTTTTGTGAAATTTGTCAATTTTTTTTTATTGCCATGCAGAAAATCAAGATTGATGGAGTTACTATATTTGGTCCCTTACCCAAAAGTGTCAAAAAGTCCAAGTACATAGAAAAAATACAAGAAAAACCCATGTAAGGTGAAAGGAACATGCATTTTAGAACATTAAACCAACAAAAGTGCTGATCCAGACACCTGTTCACATCCACATGATCCCTGTGAACATCATTCCTTACATTAGTACCATTACTTCATGGTACCTAACAAAGCAGGTACACTCACTGTTCATGCAGAAGTGGATCTTACAGACCCTGTAGACCAGTGGTCCCCTACCTTTTTTGTACTACGGACCGGTTTCATGCATTAAAATTTTCCATGGACCGGGTAGAGGTGCGGGGGTTCCAAAAACAAAGACCTTTGTCAGTTCAGGACATGTGATCTGAAACACTTACACTGTATATCAGACAATTCCAATGATTCTACAGTAGAATATCAACTCACCCTAATGCAGAAGCAGTTGGAACCCTGGACTTGTTTCCCTGCAACTAGATGGTTCCATCTGGGGGTGATGGGGATACACAGTCCAACTGTGTTCCGGAGTCTATTCAGGATTCCGTTGGAAACGGCAGAAGGACTTTCAGGGCTTTTGTGACGATATCCACATATTCTGCTTTGACTTTAATTCAGAACGCACAGAGGTTTGAAGTTGTCTCATACATGGATGGATGTGCCAGAGTAGTTTTGAGGCACTTGTGTGTCACCTGTTGTGATGAACCTGTAACTGAAGCAGGAATCAGGATATTTCCTTCTAGATGCAGCTTTCTGTTTGCAGACAGTCTGTGACCATTCTGCAGCCTCATCGTTTCCTTGTTTCTTCCTGAAAAAGTTCTCCAGTGAATTTTGTTTTTGGCTCATTTCTTTAGCTTGTGTTACTACTGATTTATGAGCGGTTGTGAGGCGAGGGTGGAAACAGTCGCTTTTCAAAATAAAATCTCCATAAGTCTAATGGAAAAAAATTGCTTAATATTAACCACATTTTTTTTCTTTGCAGCCCGGTACCAAATGATCCACGGACCGGTACCAGTCCGGGGACCGGGGGTAGGGGCCACTGCTGTAGACCACATTGGACCTGAGATTTTTGCCTCCCTGTTCTCACTGTAACTGTTGCTGCCGCTGCTTTGTGATGTATGCAGATATTTCCAAAAAGTCACCAGCCCAATAAATGGTTTAAAAGGAACATCTAGCTTCACAACTGAAGGTTTATAGATTGATAACAAACATGACCACGATCAAAAATGTTCACATCAGCTGGTATCTATATTATAAAAAGCCAAGTGGCCTCTGTGTGCATGCATGTGTGTGTTTCTCGTGAATTGCACAAAATCTGGAAAGAGCTGACTGCTGCAGTTGGATATACTTATGTATTTTTGGTCAAGGAACAGACCAGCAAAAACAGCAAGTTGATAGGACCAATATTTTTGGGAGATATTAGTAATTTGGAATACAATAGTGTTACAATCATGTTGCCATACCCAGAATGCTTTGGCGGTGACTGCTGGACAAATGCGGTACAGCATGCACAAATACACAACAGCATAAAACCTACCCGGGCGACACGGTGGTGCAGTGGATAGCACTCATGCCTCACAGCAAGCAGGTCCTGGGTTCGATTCCAACAGTCGATGAGTCGATGGGGGTGGGACCTTTCTGTGTGGAGTTTGCATGGTCTCTCCAGGTACTCCAGCTTCCTCCCACATTCCAAAGACATGCACTCATAGGTTAATTGGTTAATCTAATAGGTTAATCCATAGGTGTGAATGTGAGAGTGATTGTTTGTCTCTGTGTGTCAGCCCTGTGATGAACTGGTGCCAAGTCCAGGGTGTACCCCGCCTTTGCCCATAAGTAGCTGGGATAGGCTCCAGTGACCCCCATGACCCTAGTGAGGATAAAGCGGGTTCAGAAAATGAATAAAAACTACCACATCTAGACCCCATGGATCCCCACAGGTCAACGCGCTAGTTACTACTTAACATGATAAATTTCAGATCGTTGTTTCTCAAAAGTTTCAGTGAAACTTGAAGATACCAGTCAGTTATATGAGGTTTAAACTGTCAGTACATGACAAATACTTAAGAAGCAGCAGAACATTTCAGAAATCTAAAGGTATAATTCAAAGGGATAAAGTGTTCATTCAATCGGAATTATTTATGTGGGTAAAACTGAGGAAATCAACAAAACACTGATATAAAACAAAAAATGTATAATCAGCCATTACACTGTGGCCACTGACAAGAGAAGTATTTAAAATGTGAATTATATCATTTCAATGGCATCTATCACTTCTAAATCTTGATTTGCCAGTAAAACCCATGTGGTTTGACAAGTTGTAGTGGTTAGAGATTCTTGTTTTTAAGTTCACTTAATGATATATGTTCCTGAAAAGGTCATTTTTTTTCTTCAGTTTTCCCTGTTTTGATATAAAAACCTTTGAATTCACTCAGAGCTTTTATGAATATCTACATGACCAGCAAAGTAATACAGGAGAATACCTGATTTTCATTGAAAAACACAAAATACAGAGGATAATGCTATAATAAATGAATTAAATGTAAAGAAAAATGAAGATAGATAGATAGATAGATAGATAGATAGATAGATAGATAGATAGATAGATAGATAGATAGATAGATAGATAGATAGATAGATAGATAGATAGATAGATAGATAGATAGATAACGGCTAAAATTTACTTAGGGGGTCAGATGAGTGGCCATTTTTGTCAAAAAAAAAAGTTGTAAGAAATGCACAGAACTGTGTGGAAATAATGCTAATCCATCTGTGCACAGACTACTGATATTATTTGACAGTGGAAGCTATATTTTCAGAATTTTGGATTTGGAATAGCACGTGTATGTGAAAACTTTTACTGGTGGATGGACGTGACATTACCCATGATGCTCTGGTCAGTACCAGTACTTTATTAGTAATAAACTTATAGACTTACTATTGTTAATTCTCCTCTTATTCATAAATGTTAATATTGTGGATCTAAAACAATAACAGCTGACACAAAAACACAAAATGTGGCAGTGGACGGATGTGACATGGTTGTTACAGATCCCATCATACTGATGCTCGGCAGCCATGTCACCGTTTCCACAAATGATCCCTGTGCAAAAACTAGGATCAGAATTATTTATTGTATAGTTTATCATCATACTAAAGAGTAAATAACAACACAGAATTCTTATTTCTTTATAAAAATACTTATTATTAGAAAACTGTTGATTTAAAAAGTGTCGTGTGACATTCTTAATGTATGTATTGGCGTAACATCAGCAGGATGGATCAGCACCATACTCCATATTGAACCTGTAAAAATAAAACATGTGATATGTAGGATATAATCTTGTAAGAAAAATTGGAGAATCTGAAAGAATAGAATATTTGTTTTTCAGGTAAATTCAGTTCAAATATAACTTGGCCATTTGTGACATGAAAATATAGCTTTAATTGTGATGAAATTGGACATTTTTGCCCTGAAAACATAGTTCATATGACCATCAACATGTTGCAACAGAACTGAAATCCTGTCAATTTGCAAAACTTGCATTTACCAACACAAAGTTCCTTTGGGGATTCACTTATATTGATTTCTTATGCACAAAGACAGAAATAAGACCTCTAAGCAAATTTTAGCCAATAGATAGATAGATAGATAGATAGATAGATAGATAGATAGATAGATATGTACTTTCTAGTCTTGTTGAGTGGGTGTACACTTCCATTCCTTGCCAGGTATACAAGTAAGCCAGTGCCAGTTGCACCTCCGCTGCACCAAAACCAGGGCATATAAGCAGCTGGAGCCCAGCAGATCCTGCTTTGAGAGGTGCAGGCAACATGCCAACCTCTCTGGGAGCTGTGCTACATTTCACAACATGATCGATGGCACAAGTCAGCTCTCAATATGTACGAGCATTCTTTTAGGATCAAGGCTAAAATTTAACTCTAATTAGGTGATGAAGTGGCAGTGATTCTCAATTCAACTACTGAACTAATTATTGACACATTCAGATTATTCTCTGTGTTTGAATTTCAGCAGACAGACGCTGGGTGTTCTTTTGTGTGCTTCATGTTTTGCACACAGTGTATATTTGCCTCAAAATTATTCACATTTTCATGACAAGATGACCTTGAATAAAAATTCTATTCATTATGAATCAAAGTGTGCATCACATAACGCAACAAACTTGAAAGTAAGACAAAATGTGCAGCCGGCTATGGGATTAAAAAAAGAGCATTCATATAAAAGACTGCCTTGTCATTTTTTGAAACACTAAAGCATTGTGTTTGATAGCTCAAAGTTTTGATTCACATGCCTACAAACTCAAGTGAGCCTCTTGACATTTATTAGGTACGGCATGCCAAAAAGTCCACATATTCCCTGAGGTTCTTTTGCTGTGTCTTGACAAGGTTTAGACTTTTTTCTGTGGTGCAGAGGAGAGCTGAGATTTCCACTCAAGAGGTGGATTGGCATGTGAATAAACAATCTGCAGTGAGTGTGAGTGTGTGTGTGTGTGTGGTCCAGATTACACATGTGTAACCGCTGACCACAACACAGTAACTGCTGTGTGATTTAATCTTTAAAATGACATCTGATGAAGTTTAAAGTCTAATTTGCAGAATCATCGGTTGCTTGACATGTTTAACCCTTTCATGCGTAGTGGTCACTCCAGTGGACAGCTGTTCAAAGCTGTTCTGTTACATGTATATTCATGGGTTTTAGTTGTTTTAGTTCCATATCAGCCTACACAGTAGACGCTTGTACATCATCCCATACACCGCAATTCATACCATTACTGTAACTTTGTTGTTCTTGATAAATGTGATCTGCACTAACATGTTTGAGTGTAAATCGATTGCTTAATATTCTTATTATACTGTAATTAATAGTTGTTGTTTTTTTTAAACAATTTTTTTTTTTTTTTTTTTTGCATATTATATCCATGAAGTGAGTAGTGATTAGTACTGGAATAAATGAAAGTGTGAGAAAAAAACATCAGATTAATAGTATTAACAATATTTTTATTTTATAATTTTCTCACAATATATCAGTAAATACATGTTTCTTTCCTTCAAAAATTAAACCCATGGTGTCCAGGTGAATGGACATTTTTGGAACTCTATGAAAAATAGGTTCATAAGAAAAAATTCAATTGCATTGTTGTTTTTTTTCATGCTTAAAGATGACTAAAAACACTCAGAAAAAAAAAAAAAAAAACCTTGATAAAGGTTCTTATAATTCATGCATGAAAGGGTTAAAATATGGAGCACAAGATTTTATGTAACTTTAACCTCATAGTATAATTTCCCAAGTCATACACTATATGGACAAAAGTATGTGGACATGTTGAATTCAGGTGTTTCTTTTCTAACAGGGGTATGGGAAACAAAACAATAACGACAAATGTCATCATATAGTTTTATATTGTGATAAATATCATTGCATTGGTTAGTTTGGCTTAAATGTTATCTTTGCTTCCAAAATGCCTTAGAGATGGTTTTTACTTCATTTCTCACGACATTGATTTTTTTTTTTTTTTGTCCATGACTATGACTTTAAATGTTCTACCTCTAAATTTCGAAAAATAGATAAATAAATAAATATAAATTTGTGCTCTGTAAATAATAATTTCCTACCTCAACTAACCATCTACTTCCTTTACATCTCACTTAGGAAGAAAAATCTCCCATTAAACTTTAAGGAAATATTACTGTTTATAAACTATATGGACAAAAAAATTGGGACACATCATGTCTATAGCTGTAAGATGTCCTGTTCATGCTGATTACCTCCGCCAAGGAGGTTATGTTTTTGCCAGGGTTTGTTTGTTTGTCTGTTTGTTTGTTTGGTTGTTTGTTTGTCTGTCCGTTAGTGTGCAACATAACTCAAAAAGTTATGGACAGATTTGGATGAAATTTTCAGGGTTTGTTGGAAATGGGATAAGGAAGAAATGATTAAATTTTGGTGGTGATCGGGGGTGGGGGGGCCCACGGGGGGGGCCACTGATCAGCCTTGGCGGAGGTCTGCGCTCTCCGAGTGCTTCTAGTTTGAGATAGAAACATCAATATCAATAATCAATGTGATTTTTATTCCAATATAAAACTATATTATGACATTTGTTGTTATTGTTTTGTGTGCCAGACCTCTGTTAGAAAAGAAACACCTGAATTCAACATGTCCACATACTTCTGTCCATATAGTGCAGAGGAGTCAAAGTCATTTTAGTTCAGGGGCCACATACAGCCTAATATGATATAAAGTGGGCCGGACCAGTAACATTATATAAATAATAGGATAAGAGCTTTTGAGTGAAAAAAGTAAATTCCGTAATGAAAATGTTTACATCCACGAATTGTGCTTGAACATAACATGAACAAATATGAACAACCTAAAGATTCGTCAGTAAAATAAGTGCAATGTTAACAATATTACCCCTTAGTTTATCATTTATACGTGTGAATCACAACTTACAGCTCACAGTGGATCTGCAAATACACAAAACATTAAATTACAGGGAGGATATTATTAAAATTCCACATACTTCTCTCAAGATATTTCAGATATTCAATTTTTTTGTAAAAGGCCAGTCTGTAAATGTTAACATTTTTGTATAATTTTACTTTTTTTTTTTTTTTTTTTTTTTTTTTTTACACTAAAACAGAGACAAATTTACAATTTTCATTATTGATAGGTTATTATGATAGTATTTTACTGGTCTAATTCACTTAAGACTGAAATGACCTAAATGATTTTAACCCTTTCATGCACGAATTATGAGAACCTTAATCAAAATTTTTTCCTGAGTGTTTTTATTCTTCTCTAGGCATGAAAAAAAAACAATGCGATTGGAAATTTTCTTCTGAAAAATAAATAAATTTAAAAAATAATAATAATAAAAATAATTTTAAAAATGTGAAAAATACATTAAAAAAAAAAAAGATCTTATGAACCTATTTTTCATGAAGTTGCAAAGATGTCCACTCTGCTGGACACCACATGTTTAATTTTTGATGCACAGAAACATGTATTTACTGATAAATTGTGTGAAAACTATGGGGAGGGCTTGTGATTCTGGTGGTTTATGCTCAGGAGAGATCTACAAAATGTTACCAATTCATGTCAGAAAAGATATGTAGTGTCTTAAAACTTTAATAAAGATGTGTGTAAAAAAAAACAAACAAAACCAAACCAAACAAAACAAAACAAAAAAAAAAACGAAAAGAACAACAACAAAATTCATGAATATACAAGGGAGCAGCTGTAGAATAGTTGTCCACTGTAGTGACCAGTAAGCATGAAAGGGTTAACATCCTTGATTGTTAATATCTTCAGTGTAATTTTTGCATTTCACAAATTCATCCCAAGAGCCGGACTGGACCCTTTAGCGGGCCGGATTTGGCCCCCAGTCCACATGTTTGACACCTGTGATATAGTGTATGACTTGGGTAATTATGCTACAAGGTTAACAATATTGTAAAGTTTATTAAAACACTTCTCCTTGTCAGGCAGGAAAGACAGCGCATTAGCACTGAATTAATCAGGCCAAGATACAGTTTCTTGGCTCAACACTCAGGTCTTGTAGCTTTACAGTAGCACCGTGACCACCAGGCGACTTCCCAGAAGGCTGAGCTAGATGGAAAACATCCCAGAATCAATTATCTATAAATTGGATTGTATTTGAGAGAACAGTAGCACAGAATTTGCTTAGCAGACACACATGAGACAGTCAACAGAGTGGAACCATCCAGCACAGGCCACATGTTAACATGGTTTAGTGCAGACAAACGATGCTAGTCTCATTAATTTAAATTCCAAAGAGGCGGCCATTTTTCTTTGTTGCAAGCATCTCTCTATTTCCCAGGCAGTGTATGTGTGTGTGTTATCTCCCAAACATGGAACTATTAATTGATTGCAGTTTTCTTGTGTTCTGCCTTATTAATCACCTGACTATCAATTAAGCCTGTGCAGTCTGTGCTGAGCGTGTTACTATCATATATCATGCTATTTGTGTCTGTCATGTTCTGAGCGGTTCATTATTTCAAACATGGACCATTGGCAGCCGACAAGGTAGTCGCTGACCTCTACCTAATCTACTTTTGATTGAGGGGGAATGTATTTTGATGCAGAGGCAGCTTCCACTGTTTAGGGCACACATAAAGAATATTGATTCAATAGGTTAGAATACAGCGTAAATATAAGGTCCTCTATCTGGATTTGTCTGTATAATTGCTTGACTGAGCGTTCACTCACCCATGTCTAATCTTTTCTTCAAGGTTAACATATTGGGGTGTTAAAAAGCAGAAAAGGGCTGTGACTGCTCATATACTGAACTCTAAAGCTCTTTCTAAAGGAACGAGATCTTCAAAAACCAGCCAACCAGCCAACCCAAGGAAAAGTCCCCTTCTGCCCCCATCAGCTGCATTTATTTCACCATGAAATTACAACAGCAGACAGTCTAGGCCAGTGGTTCTCAAACTTTTTACAGTGGAATATCCCCTGAATATACTTTTTTAAGCCAAGTACCCCCAATTCTTTCTTTCTTTCTTTCTTTCTTTCTTTCTTTCTTTCTTTCTTTCTTTCTTTCTTTCTTTGTATATCATAAACAGCAACAGAAAAATTTTAAAAACAATTTTCATGCAAGTAACTCCATTGTGCAGGAGAGGATAGAAGCCAAAAAAGGCTTGTGTAAATACCTCCCAAGAAATAAATAATACACAGGGGAAAAAAAAAAAAAAATTTAAAAATACAGTATAACTGAAATAATAATCTAAAGCAAAATAATAGAAATTGGCTAAAATTTACCTAGGGGGTCAAATGAGTGACCATTTTTGTCAAAAAAAAAAGTTGTAAGAAATGCATAGAACTGTGTTGAAATAATGCTAATCCATTTGTGCACAGACTACTGATATTATTTGACAGTGGAAGCTATATTTTCTGAAATATTGGATTTTGAATAGCACGTGTATGTGAAAACTTTTACTGGTGGACAGACGTGACATTACCCATGATGATCTGGTCAGTACCAGTACTTTATTAGTAATAAACTTATATACTTACTATTGCTAATTCTCCTCTTATTCATAAATGTTAATATTGTGGATCTAAAACAATAACAGCTGACACAAAAACACAAAATGTGGCAGTGGACGGATGTGACATGGTTGTTACAGATCCCATCATACTGATGCTCGGCAGCCATGTCACCGTTTACACAAATGATCCCTGTGCAAAAACTAGGATCAGAATTATTTATTGTATAGTTTATCATCATACTAAAGAGTAAATAACAATATAGAATTGTTATTTCTTTATAAAAATGCTTATTATTGGAAATCTGTTGATTTAAAAAGTGATGTGCAAAGTTCTTCATGTATGTATTGGCGTAACATAAGCAGGATGGATCAGCACCATACTCCATATTGAACCTGTAAAAATAAAACATGTGATATGTAGTATATAATCTTGTAAGAAAAACTGGGGAATCTAAAAGAATAGAATATTTGTTTTTCAGGTAAAAACTTGGCCATTTGTGATATGAAAATATAGCATTAATTGCAATGCAATTGGACATTTTTGAGCTGAAAACATAGTTCATATGACCATCAACATGTTGCAACAGAACTGAAATCCTGTAAATGTGCATAACTTGCATTTATCAACACAAAGTTCCTTTGGGGATTCACTTATATTGATTTCTTATGCACAAAGACAGAAATAAGACCTGTAAGCAAATTTTAGCCAACATACAAATCAAATTATATACAGCCTTACATGTTTTCATAAATTAGAGTCCTTTTCAGATGCTTTTTAAATAATGATAAAGAAGATGTTGATTGAAGTTCAGGTTGTAGATTATTCCAAAAATGTGGTCCACGATACTTTAGTGAATACTGACAGACAGAAGTTCGGCAATATGGAAGATAAAATTTTCTTGCAGGATAATAACAGAAGACAATATAAAAAAAGTTCTGGAAAACTTTAGGAAGGACATGAGTTAAGTGAACATATTTGGACATGAAGACGCAGGTGTGGTAAACATTCACATCAAAAACTGAGAGAAGTTTGAATTTTTTGAAGAGGAGCAGATGAGTCCAGTCTCTTAGAATAGTTGCTCATTCTTAAAAATTTCTTTTGAATTAGGAAATTCTCACTTCAGCATTATGGATTGAAAAAATTAGGCAAAATTTATTCATGTGCCAAAGGTGTCTGTTTTTATTTTCAGAACTTTGTAAACAACACCTATTTAACTGTAATATATTTAACAAAATAACATTTTTTTCTAAATACATTTTGTATGCAAAATATAAACTGAAAAGTGCCCTTTTTCATTGATTAAAAAAATGTATTAATTGGTCAGTAATTAATAAATAAACCTTTCATCAACTAAAAATAATTACAGAATTACTCAAACTCATTTTGAATTATATAAAATAGAAATGTTCTTAAAATGTAACCAAAGCTTAAACAAGATGATTGACAATAAAAGTAGGAGTGTCAATTTTATTAGATGAATGTATTTATTGTGTTTTATATTTCAGCATTAATTCTCAATATTTACATTGTATTCAGTACGTCATTAGTTATTTTACATGTTTTTCCCCCCAAAAAATTTTAAGTACCTCCTGGGCTTCTTCCAAGTACCCCCAGGGGTACGCGTACCCCCATTTGAGATAGACTGATCTCAGCTGCTGTAGATACTAGAATAATAATCCTGCTTGTCTGTAGTCACCAAATATTCAAAAAATAAGAAAAAAAAAAGGTCAAGGTAATATTTTCTCTTATAGAATTTATATGAAGGCAGAAGCCTGCAGATTATATAATAGTCACGATTTACTCAGCATGGCTTCTGTAGCCCCAGGGTCGCAGTCCAGACAGCACAAGTTGTCAAGTCAGTTTTCAAACACATCCACTAGAGTTTTTAAGGTGAGACCAGGTCTGAAGGCCAAAACGATTTACAACCAAGATGAAACCCAGGTTTATAGCGAATATATCAAATTCATTTGTGAACAATCTCTCTATAACCTTCCCACAATAACAAAGACACTGTACAAAAACCTTTTTCTCTACATTTTGTCTCCAAGCTGTGTCTAAGGTCACTGAAATGAATACAAAAACCACCCCTCTTATTACATTGTTAACCTTTTGTTGAAGTTTTAAGCGTATAATAAAAATGTAAACCCAGAATGCTTGTATTAGATGTCATCTTGCAGGTTCCATGGACTAAAACATAACGTAAACTGCATCAGTTCAAACATGGCTCTAATTATTCCCTAACCCTCATTCTGTTCCTCTATTATACAGCGAATCTTACACGAATTTTTCACAATTTCTAACCTGCATCCACTGGACATCCTCCATTGCTCTATGCCCCCCCCCCACACACACAAATGCTGGGTCCTATGAATTTGTCTCAATTACCCCCTCCCCCCCAACACCCTTTATGGCGCCCTAGTGCATGGGGACATTTGCGAATTCTGAAACTGCCGACAGTTCGGTTTAGGTGAACGTTAGTGACAGTAATGTAGGATATAGGTGTGAGAAAACAGTCACAACCTGCCTGTTATCCCCCCAAGGATGAAATTCATTGAGCAGAAGTAGGGATGTAAAAAACAGGGTGGGGTGGGGTTGGGGGTTATGGTAACGGTTAGATTTATCAACTAAATCCAAACAAATTTTCTGACTAACAGACCATCTGACAGTAAGGTGGATTTCAGACATAGATGTTCTACTTGTCAGCCCAGATAAACCCACTGTGAACCTGGAAATGTTGAATACACCAAAGTTTCATGTTACAAATCTATACTATGAGTCCCCAGCGTGTAGAAACTGCCGGATGCTAACTTGCATATGTTAAGTAATTGCCATAATTTGCATGAATTAGCATAACCGCCCATATGGCAATATTTCAGGATCTGTTTGGCCAATTTAAACAATGTTGGAGTGATTTTGTGATCCATTCCTGACATTTTCTAAATTTCAAATTGCTACTTGAAAACACATTTTGATTGCTAATGGCAGACTGTGATACATTCTTACTCATGTTCTAGTTTATTTAAAAACTTAACTGACTCAACTGATGTAAACTTGTACCACATGTATTCAAGTTTGGGAGTGGGTCTGGAGACAAAAAACCTCCATGGAACAGCAGGACACACATCTAGCGGTTAAGGAGCTTGACCCAGAGGAACGGAGATGATGATGATGGATCAGACTGATGATGAATCTCCAGGTGATGTTGTATCCAATACTATTTCTGTCAAATGTCCTGGTGCAAGTATACTGAAATGTTTGACTGATCAAAGTGTTGTGACTCTCACCAACTCGTCCCACTGCTGCTGTGAATAAATTTTGTACTTTTGAGTCATTTATTGCTCATGGTCCTGGTGTGTGAAGACCTTATGTTTAAATGAAGGTTCATGGATCCTCTGCTTAGAGTCCAACTTGTCTGAGTTTTGTTTGTCCTGGTGCAGTTAAGACTATGTTTTAACCACATTTTGATCAGAAAAACTATGATATTCCTTTTCAAATGAATTCTGACCCCTAAACTTAACCTATAAAGACTCAGTGCTACTTTTGTGGTAGTTCCCAAATGAATTTTTCTCTATTTTTAACATTTCTTAAGTGATTTATCAATGTTTATTCTTATATTATGCTCTGTATTTTCTTTTCTTAAGTAAAAATCAGGTATTTTCCAATTCTGAATTCATTGATCATGTAGATGTTTATAAAAGCTCCAATTTAAGTTGAGGGTTATTATATGAAAAACAGAATTTTTGGTAAAATATATCAATAATTGAACATAAAACAAGTGTGTCCATCCACTGTCATTTATCAAACTAAATGGGTTTTACTGGTGAATCAATGTTGTAGAAGATGACAGGGTTTCCACGGTAACCACAGAGCCTCTGAACGTCCACATGGTTCATATCTGATGACCATAAAAAGATGACAAACTGCATTTTACACCAATTATTTATATGGATTGATAAATGATTTTGGTTGCCAGTGGATGTTTGGGTCTTTATGGGTTAACCATAATTCACGTAGTTCACATACTTCTTGTGTTACAAGTTTAACAAACTTTATTTGGGGTGAGGGTATAAACCATGTTTAGACTGATACAGTTAAGGTTGTGTTTTAACCTAGTGACTGAAAAATTCGGAGATACCATCTAAGAATCAATCAGAATCATGAATCTGAAATCAGAAGACTTACTTGCAGCAAGGAGTCAAGTACACTCAGTCAATGAACACTTTGAGACCATATTTTTCGACATAATTTTTATTTTGAAACCCTAAACTGGAATTTTTTCATATGAATCATTTGTTTTGGATATTGGAATACCGAAACAAAAATCTAAAGTTTCAAGAATAATTTCAAAACAAAAAGCTTAACAAAAGAAAATGGCACCTGCCAAACACAAAGTCACATCAGTCAATACTGGGTATGGCCTCCATTTGCTTCGATGTAGGTGGTCTATCGTCAACAGAGCCTATCGTGTTGTGGCGTTCAACCAGGTTTCTGATTGTGGGTTGGGAACAGCCCATTATGCCTGGCTAGCTCAAACCGGCCTCCACCATACCCGGTGCCTGGAAACGTTGTTCACGTGATAGACGTGGCATGATGCTGTTCACTGGACTAACAATGGTGGCCTTTTTTGGGCCTCTATGTAGGCCTTAAAAACCAGTCCTCAAATTGTGCAGATACCCTCTGAGTATTGCTCAATGTGTATTTGGTCCACTTTTGTGAAGAGACCAACCCATGTGCAATGAACCGTGACAACATGACAACTCATCATTATCTCAACTACCCGAGCACTAAGTCATCAATAAATCCACAATGAATAATTACAACCCCCCCTCCACGTAGAAGTATGCTTATGTTTCTACCTCAAAGTTTCTATTGACTGTCAGTATACATACAACAAGATGCAGCAGTTGACTGACTAACACCAGGAAGTCTAAGTTCTTATGAAAGAATATGGATAATACAACCATTGGTCCAAATGTCCAAACATAATGAGGTTGATCCAGTTCACCATTGGCTTCAGTATCCAAAACATGGTGATGTATGGGTTCAGTGACTGCGTTGGTACTCTTAACCCACCCACCCTATGGCCTGATCTCCCCAAGGGCGACAGGCCACTCTGGCTCCGAACTGACACCACGAGACAGAAAACATGTAGATAGAAAAGAAATGGTAGACATATCCTGAATAATGTCCTAAAAATGAGTTTAATGTATTTCAATTTGACTCCTGATATGAAACTCATAACTAAGCAAAAGTGTGTGGACACTTTGCTTAGGGGGGAACAGAATGGATGTTAAAAGGTGAAGTTAATTTAACTTGGCTTCTACATCCTCTGCTGCATCCAGTATTACCTAATCCACACCATCCACAGTTTAAAGTCCAACAGAAACAATAGTTTGTCTGAGTGTTTGTTGTTGTTTTTACGTGCTCAGAAAACAGCAGAGTATTTGTTTTCCAGTGTCTCTTTGTTTGCTCCCAACGGTTCTGTAACGTTGCCAACCATACAGATGTTGCTAACTAGCTACAGCTACTTCGCATATGCGCTTTGTACAAGTGTGCACCACTCACTCATGAACGCCAGCTTTTCATTGTGTTTTAGGGTTTGTGTTTTCCTCCCTTTTCATTGTCTTTGTCAATCCATAATTTGGAGCTAAGCAGTAAAACCTGGTGATGAATAATTCACAATTGTGTTGAATGTGAATACATCATGGAAAATAAATCCATCATTACAAATACGCATCAGTTTGTGTCTGCAATAAGTTAACTTGCCTTCAGTCTGTAACTAATGTTTAGCAATCAATCAAACATGTATCTTAATCAAATAAAAGGTTCATTTATTATATTAGTGATATAACCCTTTATAGGGCACTCATAGAAATACTTTGAAATTTTAAATTTCAACCTCAGTGTGTTATTAGAGGATTTAACAAGAATGTATGACCGTTGTCAAATTTTTCAAAATTTTTTTGTTATGTAAAAAAAAATCAAAGTCAGTGAAGTTACCATATTTAGTTCCTTTCCCATACGTGGCCACAAAAAAAAGAAAAAAAAATCCAAGACAGAAAAATATACAAGAAAAACACAGTTAACCTCCTAAGGCCCAGGAAATGTCAGCAAAGTACAAGCTTTTTTGTTTTTTTTTATTAAATAATTGCCTATATTGGAGACATCATGATACAATTTTTTTTTTCAGACACATTTTTTTTTAAAAATTTTCTGGAATGTCCTTTGTGGTGGACAGTTTTCTTTTCCTTTTTTTTGTATAAGGTTGTGAAACTCTTGTCCACAAATGTGGACAGAAAACCCATAGCTGAGTCTGAGGAGGTTAAGGTGAAAGGAGCATGTATTTTATAACATTAGAACATCCCTTTTAGAACATTAGACCAATGTAAGTGCTGATCCAGACACGTGTCCACATCCACATTATCCCTTTGAACATCATTCCTTACATTAGTACTATTACTTCATGGCACCTAACAAAGCAGGTACACTCACTGTTCATGCACAAGTGGGCCTTACAGACCCTGGAGACCACATTAGACCTGAGATTGGTGACTCACTGTAACTGTTGCTATCACTCTCTTTTAATGTGTGCGGAAATGACCAAAAATAGTCATTTGCCTGATAAAAAGTTGATATTTATTTACAGTTCATTTGGTTTAAGTTGTGGCCTCTCCCTTTGCATGGTATTATTGTTGGGAAGTAAAAAAAAAAAAAAAAAGCACCGCTATCTCATTACTTGCTTTCTGATAACTTTTTCCTTTTACTCCCTTTTTAACTCAACTTTCTGTACTTCCTACCTTTTGTGGAAAGTAGTATAACAAAGAACATTTTCACTATCGGTGCAACAGTTTTATTGCCATTCTTTTCATTTTGCAACAATGCATTCCTTCAGAACATCAAGGCTAATGACAACCAAAACGGATGGAATAAAAACACGTAGACAGTAAAATACCTGGGTATATTTTTGGTACACAACACACACAACAAAAGTAACATGATGGTAATGACATGGATGATTTAACAGGATTAAACAGAGGCTACACATGGCAAAAAAAACAAAAAAAACAACAACGATGTAATGATGTTTTAAGTTGTTTTGCTGACAGTGACAACTGATTCATACCATGGATGGATATTAATGCTGATTCTTTTCTTTCTTTCTTTCTTTCTTTCTTTCTTTCTTTCTTTTTCTTTTTTTTTTTTTTTTTTTTTTTTTTTTTTTTTTACACTATATTACATCAGTTCCCATTTGCACACAAACAGCTTCTAGAAATGTCCTTCAAAGACCCAAATATCCACTGATTTAAAAAGTTAAGTAACTGTTGATCCAGTAATCCTATCAATACATGTAAATAATTGGTGTAAAACACAGTTTGTCATCTTTTCATTGTCATCACATATGACCCATTTGGACATTCAGAGGCTCCGAAGTAAACGTGGAAACGCTGACATCTTCTACTACATCGATTCATCAGTAAAACCCATGGAGTTGGATCAATGGCAGTGGATGGAGATTCTTGTTTTTATGTACAATTAATGATAAATTTCACTGAAAAAGTCAGTTTTTCTTCAGTTTTTGATATAATAACTCTCAACTTTAATTTGAGCTTTTATGGATATCTACATGATCAGTAAATTAAATATAGGAAAATACTTGATTTTAACTTGCATAATATTAGAATAAATGGTGATAAGTCACTTACGAAAGGTTTTAAAAAAAGACAAAAAAAAAAAATCATTTAGGAACGGCCACAAAAGTAGCATTGGGTCTGAAGGCACTTTTTCTTTTTCTAATAAATAAGAAAAGTTCAGTAAATTTCACTAAAGGGTACTGACAGGAGAGTTAACCTAACATACATGTTTATGATAGTGGGGTAAAATGGAGGACAAGGAAGAAATGGAGAAAACAAGGTGTTCTGTATGTTCACTATGTTTCAAAGCATTGTCCCTAATAAATAAATTAATAAATACAAATATATCCGTATCTCTATTAGAATCACATTTATGTACTTTTGCCACCTCTGTTTTGCATTTATCCTCCTGTTGCATAATACTGATGGAAGTCAGATTCTTTTAACTAACTCGATCCTTTCGGTTCGTTCATCTGTTGCGAATTGATTCACCAATTTTTAAAACAATCATATGGACGTGTTGCAAACCTGAGGTGTTTTATTGTCAAGTATGTGATTATACCACTACACCACTTGTCATGAGGTTTTTTGAGGTCTAACCCTTAATATCTCTCTTTTCCATCCATCTACGAATAATGTAGTTAGCAAATTCTAAAACTTAATGAAGATTTTCCAACATATCAATGTAGCACTACATTGTCAATAGTTAATTGTATTTAAGATGCTTTTGTCTATCTATCTATCTATCTATCTATCTATCTATCTATCTATCTATCTATCTATCTATCTATCTATCTATCTATCTATCTATCTATCTATCTATCTTAATTTTTCTTTACATTGAATTAATTTACTATAGCATTATCCTCTGTATTTTGTGTTTTTCAATGAACAGCAGGTATTTTTCCTATATTACTTTGCTGGTCATGTAGATTTTCAAAAAAATTGGAGTGAATTCAAAGGTTTTTATATCAAAACAGGGAAAATTGAAGAAAAAAATGACATTTTCAGGAACATATATCATTAACTGAACTTAAAAACAAGAATCTCTAACCACTACAACTTGTCAATGATCTATCTATCTATCTATCTATCTATCTATCTATCTATCTATCTATCTATCTATCTATCTATCTATCTATCTATCTATCTATCTATCTTTTTTATGTTACTTAAAACAACATTTTGCTCTGTGTGTTTAATTTCATTTCATTAGTGTGTTTTCTTGCAATTAAACCTTAACATTTTAAACATTACAAGAACAGTTGAGTTCAGAGGCTACTTTTACCTTGTTTGTTCATGATCTAATATGGCCTCTGTTCTGTCTTCTTACGGTAGCGTAGTCTCGTTCAGCGGTTCAATAGACTCAGCGATTCATGAACGATTCAGCGAGTCATCAATTCGTTCACGATTCAGCAAGTCAGCAATTCGTGAACGATTTAGCGCAGGGGTGTCCAAACTTTTTTTAAAGAGGGCCAGATCTGATAATGTGGAGATTGACAGGGGCCAGTGGTCCCTTCGGACGTTTTTTAAACAGTAAAAATTACATATAAAAGCGATAATTTTAAAAACAACTTTATTTTCATTGTCAAAATATCATTTTTTTTAAATGGCAATGTAACCAAATCTAAGCCACTCAGGTGTGAACAAATTAAAAAAAAAAAAAAATTTCTGCCTTCCTTTCTCATCTGGAGTCAGATAACATAGAACAAACTGTATGGAGTATCTTAAACTTCCAAAAAGTTGATAAAAATCTTAACCCCACATTAATTTTAAACATGACTTATATCAGTAATCATTACTCATATATTACTCAGTAATGTAAAGTCTGTTAACGTTTAAGATGAAAACATATGACTCTTACTCTTGTCTTTCACAAAATCATTCAGAAAGTAATATTTGTGTCACATCTACAAGTACATAACACCAGCAATTATAGGCAACTAACCTGGCAACTTGGTAGCCTGTCTTGGTGGTGAATTCACTGAACTCCCAGGTTCACATGAAGAGTCACTGTTGTGAGTTTAAAGCAGCTTGAATTTGCTTCACTTTTTCAGAACGCTCACTCCCTGCTAGCTTGTTGTATGCGTTAGCATGTTTTGTCTGCTAGTGTGTCTTTACATTGAATTCCTTAAACAAGACAACAGTCTCTTGACAAATTAGGCAAACACAATCACCTCGATTTTCAGTGAAAAAAATTTGTAATTCCCATCTCTCCTGGAAGCGGCGGCCCTCACTGTCAACTTCCGTTTTTTTTATTTACAGGCGTCATGGTTAGAAATTAGCGAAAATGGTTCACGGCAAAGTCACAGAGCCAGATAGAGTTAGAGTGGTGCTGCCACCATGAGGGGAAAGGAGAAACTGCATTTTGAACCTTTTATGATTCATGTACTCGGATCAACAGTCCAAGCGGGCCATAAAGAATACATTATAAAACCGAAGCTGTGGGCCGTATAAAATCTGACCGCGGGCCGTGATTGGCTCCCGGGCCGGACTTTGGACATGCCTGATTTAGCGAATCGATTCAGCGACTCGGCCGTAATCAGCCCTACTCGGCCGCTCTTTCATTCAGTGTTTCACTACCTGGGCTCGGCAGTCTCACGATACAATCAGAGATCTAGCTGTGGAGACTACCTGCATCACGGTGCGTCATATAGCACTTCTGCCTTTGACTTAATGAGTGATTCGGGCTAGTTTATGTGATAATAGACAATATTATTAGCAAAGCGCTGCTGAATCGATTCAGTTGTGTTCACGAATCAATTCAACTCAGTTCACTTAAATGAATCGATTCAATTGAACGATTCATTCATTCACTACTGCATAACAAAGCACTAAATCAAAAACACAGTACATCACATTCTCTTTGCTGCAGAACATTTGAACCACTTATCATTTTTAATAACCAACAATTAACCATTAACCCTTTCATGCATGAATTATGAGAGCCTTAATCAAGATTTTTTTTTTTTTTTTTTTCCTGAGTGTTTCTATTCCTCTTTAGGCATGAAAAAAAAGTGATTGAAATGTTGTTATGAACCTATTTATCATGGAGTTACAAAAATGTCCACTGGGCTGAACACCATTCGTTTAATTTTTGAAGCAAAGAAACATGTATTTACTGTCATACTGTGTGAAAACTATAAAATAATATTTTTTAAATGCTGCTAATCTGATGTTTTCTCACATTTTAACGTAGTATAATACTAGCTATTACTCAGATAATATGCAAAAAAAAAAAAAATTGTTTTAAAAGAAACTGTTCATTACAGTCTAATCGATTTCCACTCAAATATGTTAGTGCAGATCAGGTTTATCAAGAACAGGAAAGTTACAGTAATGGGATGAATTACAGTGTATGTGATGATGCATAAGCGTCCACTGTGTTGGCTGATATGGAACTAAAACAACAAAATCCATGAATATACAAGAGAACAGCTGTAGAATAACTGTCCACTGTAGTGACCACTATTCATGAAAAGGTTAATAACTAACATTAACTTCTACATTTGCCGCCTCTTTGCTGTACGACCTCTATCTATTACGTATTGGGAAAAGAAAACTCCCCAAGCCCTTATTAATAGCTTAAAACACATTTAACTGCATTTATCATCATAGCATATATGAGAATTTAAAAAAAAATCCATGAATATTTATTGTTGGATTTCCAACATTAATAAACATATACTGTTATATTATAGATTCATTGGTATGCTGGAGTCTTGACTCTGTATTAACAGGCGCAGACATGCCTCCAGCTACGGTATTTCATCACAAACTCAGGTGATTAAAAGTAGAGGGGAGGCAGATTTTCGATTGTTGGAATGTCTCAGCCACAGTTTTCTGGAGCATTGCTTGAGCTGACTTTTATGTGGTGGATAACTGTCATCATATATTCTTTCCTGCCAATCTTATCTGCCTTAAAACATGATATTTTGGGAGATAGAGCTACTGTATTCTACAGGCTTACATACACTTGCCCGTGGAGTGCTCTGTTCTCGCCTATACTACCCAGTTGATATCTATGGTACCTTTATTTATTCCACCCACTCGGGCAGATACATGTGCACACAAACAGACGCACACATATTATATCAACAAGGATACACATATTTGTGCAACAACACCCTCAAACAGAGGCATCCTTGTCAAACATTTCCTGTTGTTTTTCTCATTCTGGTTCGCCATGCTCCTTGAAGTAACCTTTCTCATTCTGAGAATCTGCAATGCAGGCTGTCTTCATTTAGGTGTTTGTTGGGTGGGCAGGGTGGAGACTGCATTATTTATGATGAGGCAAACCAGCAGCAAGTGATAGGCACCAAACAGACACGAGAACAGCCCCTCATACCAGAGCGAAGCAATCAAACACAGTCCCCGTGCATTTAGTGACGTCTCATGACACCTCTTTTCATTTTAAAGATAAAACATCGCATCCTCCCCTGCTGAGAGCTCCGGAGAGAGGGCGAGAAAACGAGAGGCTTTCAGAATTGGTGAGTCCTAAGGGAAGCTCACGTTGGTGTAAAAGTGTTGTGACTGATTTGTCAGAAAAGACAGGACTACACTGGAATCATGATAAACATTTTCCCAGATGAACACGGACACCTCCATCTCTTCCCCTCATCTGGAAGAACCGCCGTTTTTTGTTCCTTTGGTTTTTTTTTTTCATGAAAATTAAACATCACATCAGTGCTGAAATAGGCGACCACCTCCCGGATATAGACACATCTAATGAGTTCATATTACAATGCAAATAGCATCTATCCATTACCATTCACCGCTGAATCCTCTTTGTTTGTCGGGATTTACATTAATCCTAGAATCCGGAGAGTGGGCTGACAGACAGAGACTTACTTGTGATGTTCATGTTATGGAAAATGAATAACGCATGAAGGCGAAGTGTTTGGGTGCAGACCAGGCTTTGTGGAGAAGAGAGGGTTGGGTTGAGAGGGAGATGGTGGGTGGTGTGGGGGTGTTGCAGGTGGTGGGGTGTTATGGGATAGAGGGCAGAATAGAGGCCACAGGGTCCACAGGCCACGTCTGCTGAGAGAGAAACCCTCACTTTTTCCTCAGTATGCATGGCAGGTGCTGGAATCCAGCAAAACCTCTTAAATATTAAACGCCAACCACCTGCAGTTTTTCTCCCTCTTTCTATTCAATAATAGAGGACAGCCGTCGAAGCTGTGATATTTCTGCGAGTGAGAGAGTGAAGGTTGCGTAACAGTCAATGGTATAAACTGTGTTTGCAATAACACAATAACAAAGACTTATTCAGAGACTTCTGTCTGTAGAGGTGTAATAATATCAGTCTGGATGGATGAAGAATGAAAAAATCCACATTGAGCTCCGATCAGAGATGGGAACATAAACACACCTAAAAACTGATCAATTATAAATCCTCGTTTTTAACAGAAATACATGATAGTGTTGTTGCAAATCTAAAATACAAAACATATTTTGACATGTAAAAGACAAAGTGACATTAACACACAAGATGGGATTGTGTGAGAAAAACATACATGGTTAATTCACTACACATCATGTACGTTTCCATCACACACACTCACTCACATTCTGTCAGTACAGTAGAGTCATGCTATATTCATCAACACACTCATGCACTCATGTGGATATTTTTCTCTATATTTGTCACATGTAAACAGCTTTTTAAGAACCCTTTCAGAAGCACTGGTCTGTGTATGGAAAATAAAGATCAGAAAATGATGCATCACAGCCCTATATGCACAGATCTATTGTTGCTAGGTAAAATGTACAGAGACATGAGACATCAAATATAGATAGGTCACATAGGTCAGTGTATGATGTGTAGTAGATAGAGGTCAGCATGGACACATTTGCTGGTGTTGTAGTGAAATCTAAAGACTCAATAGAAAACATTTCAACAACTTAAATCACTGCTTTTAACTTAATGTTGTATTTTAAAATGTTGCTGCTGAGCTTCCTGACACGCTAAAGCCTCTGCATCTGCTGCATCCACCGTTTAAAGTCCATCACAAACACTGATCGTCTGCACATTTGTACCAGTTTGTTGTTGTTTTTGCACTGTTGTCTGTACAGGGATATTTTGTAAAATGAGGGCGTTGAAAACAAAAAAGGAAAATACCCATTTAGAAAAATATCCCCACAGTAGCAGAGCAATAACTAGAAGGCAATGATGTTGAAATGTTCTCTAAATTTATCAAGACAACAGGAGGATGAGTGTCTGTGTTAACAGCGAATAAACCTAAGTACATTAGAAAACAGGGGTGTAACATATTCTGATAAAAAGAGGAAATGAGAAAAAAACAGGCCCGGTTTTTTCTGGAGATGTGGTAAATAGATCATTAGCTTTATAGCATAATTGCCGAACTCATACACAAATGGACAAAAGTATTGGGACACGTTGAATTCAGGTGTTTCTTTTCTAACGGATCTGGGATACAAAACACTAATGACAAATGTCATAATATAGTTTTATATTGGGATAAATATATTGATTATTAATATTGATGTTTATATGTCAAATCAGCATGAACAGGACATCTTATAGCTGTAGACATGATGTGTCCTAATATTTTTGTCCATATAGTTTATAAACATCAATATTTCATCAATATTGAGTGAGACGTGAAGAAAGTAGATGATTAGTTGTGGTAGAAAGTTATTATTTAGTCAGAACAGGACAAATATTTTAGAAATTTCGAGGTAGAACATTTAAAATCATAGTCATGGAAGTAAAAACCATCTCTGAGGCATTTGGAAGCAAAGATAACAATATAAACCAAACTAACCAATGCAATGATACTTATCACAATATAAACTATTATGACATTTGTCATTATTGTTTTGTTTCCCAGACCCCTGTTAGAAAAGAAACACTTGAATTCAATGTGTCCCAATACTTTTGTCCATTTTGTGTATGAGTTAGGCCAGGGGTCTCGAACATGCAGCCCGGGGGCCAAATGCAGCCTGCCAAATGTTCCAATCTGGTCCCTGGGATGTCTTTGCAAAGTCAAAAATTCCACACAGAATTGAATTAAGAAAAAAAAAAAAAAAAAATTGCTTGAATTAAGGAAAAAATGTTGAATTAAGCTAAAAAAAAAAAAAAAAAAAATCTTTAAATAAGTAAAAAAAAAATTGAATTAAGCAAAAAAAAAAAAATCTTGAATTAAGCAAAAAAATCTTAAATTTAGCAAAAAATGTTGAATTAACAACTTCAGATTTTTTTTCTTTGTTTTAGTGCAAAAAATAACATTAAATTATGAAAATATTTACATTTACAAACTATCCTGTAACAATAAAATGTGAATAACCTGAACAAATATGAACAACCTGAAATATCTAAAGAAAATTAAGCACAATTTTAACTATTTTCTGCCTGTTACTAAGTGTTTAGTGTCTTTGTAGATCTGATCCATAATGCACATGTAAAAATGATAAGTTGAGGCAAAATATTGTCAAAATTACACTTATTTTTCTTAAGAAATTTCCGTTTTTTTCAGGTATTAACATCTTTTTTGTTTGGATAGTTTATAAAAGTAAATATTTTCATTATTTTTTTTATTTTTTTTTACATTGTTTCTTTATACTAAAACAAAGAAAAATATTTGGAGTTGTCATTATTTATATGTTATTATGTTATTATTTTAGTGGTCCGGCCCACTTCAGATCACATCAGGCTGAATGTGGCCCCTGAAGGAAAATGAGTTTGAGACCCCTGATTTAAGCAGTTATGCTATGAGGCTAACGATACATAAAAATCTTGTGCTCCATATTTTAAAAATTTCGAGTACCTTATTACAACAATTTTTGTATTTTCTGGACATAAAAATGCAGACACATGACCTAAAACACAATGAAATCCATCTTTCACTTCCAAACACACTGCCCATCTCTGTCTCTGTCAGTTGAGCCGACAAGTTGCTGTTTTGTTTTTTTTTTTATCTTATTATGGCTAAATTGTGAACATTTAAATGTGTGACATGGCCGCTGTGCAGCCGTAGCCTTATTTGTGTATGTTTTACTTAATTAGATAACCACAGGCTTTGCATTTGACAAATAGATTGTTTGTTGATCTTTTCATTCCCTGAATTGACTTCAATCCCCAAAATGGATTTGGGTATTTCTCTGGAGGCCCAGCGTTGGCCTCATTTCCTGATCAAAAGAGTTCTCTTTCCCTGTCTGGGACAGATCTGGGATTAAATGACTATCTTTGATGACTCACTTAGCAAAATTACAACCCTTTCTGCAAAGACTACGCTCCCTGCTGCTTCCTTTTTAACCCCCTTTTTGTGTGGTTTGTTTGGTCAAATACTTCAAATCGCACTTGGAATCAAAGCTCTGTCTGCGTTCCCACCGAATAAGTTAGAATCAAAAACGTAATTATTTATAGCTGACTTCTATAGTGACGTCTATGGAAAAAAGGACTGAAGCTACACCAGCACATTCACAGATATATGTTGTCTACGTCTAAATGCAGCCAGTTAGGACGATAAATTAAACATGGACAACAAAATTTCCCCTTGATAGCAGCCTCAAATGAAAACAAGAGTTAACTGTTTTAATATTTAAGACTTAACACCCAGAGGAGGAAGTTCAAATGATGCTAGATTAAGGGTTTTTTCTTCTACTGCTGCGGTTTAAGAGGCATTTTTGAGAGAAATTTCAGATTTTTCTTGAAAATCTCAGATTGGATTGTGGGTGTCAAACCAGATTTAACTCAAATGTAGAGGAATAGTTCTACATTTTTTTTTTAACATATTTTCATCTTTTTTTTTTTTTTGGCTTCGAACTCTAAGATCCACAATTAAAAAAGTAATTGTAGAAGCATCTTGTTGGTGATGAACTCATTTTGTATTGAGACTAACCTGAGTAAAAAATAATATAACTAGAAGCACTCGGAGAGCGCAGACCTCCGCCAAGGCTGATCAGTGCCCCCCTCCCCCGAGTTATGTTGCACACTAACGATCAGTGGCCCCCCCCCCGTGGGCCCCCCCACCCCCGATCACCACCAAAATTTAATCATTTCTTCCTCATCCCATTTCCAACAAACCCTGAAAATTTCATCCAAATCTGTCCATAACTTTTTGAGTTATGTTGCACACTAACGATCAGTGGCCCCCCCCGTGGGCCCCCCCACCCCCGATCACCACCAAAATTTAATCATTTCTTCCTTATCCCATTTCCAACAAACCCTGAAAATTTCATCCAAATCTGTCCATAACTTTTTGAGTTATGTTGCACACTAACGATCAGTGGCCCCCCCCCCCCCGTGGGCCCCCCCACCCCCGATCACCACCAAAATTTAATCATTTCTTCCTTATCCCATTTCCAACAAACCCTGAAAATTTCATCCAAATCTGTCCATAACTTTTTGAGTTATGTTGCACACTAACAGACAGATAAACAAACAAACAGACAGACAGACAGACAAACAAACAAACCCTGGCAAAAACATAATCTCCTTGGCGGAGGTAAAAAAAGACATTGGTAACACTTTATAATAAGTACACACTATGAAGTATTAGTTAAGCATTAACAAATACTGAATTCATCATTTATAAAGCATATTTCTGACATGAATACTCATTAATATATGGTTTATAAGCACAGTTATGATGGTTTTACTAATCATTCATAATCATTCATCATTCAATCATGCAGTTTGTTTGATAATCCCATGTGCTGTGTCTTTCTTTTGTTTAGTATAACAGAGACTTTTGTGAGTCTTTAGGCATTGCCAACGTTTAAATCTCATTTGTAAATGCTTTAGATGGCACAGATAGTCCACACTTTACATGAGCTCACACCATATACTTAATTAATGAGCAGTAAGTGCTTATAACTTCCTGAAATAATGAATTCTTGTATTAATAACTGTTTATAGGACATCTGTTGGAAAAGTAATGTGTGAGTTGGTATAAAATACACACTAACATATTCACTCACCATTACTACATGTCTGAATACTAAATGTTTAAATCAGCGGTGTCAAACATGCAGCCCGGGGGCCAAATGCGGCCCAACAAAGGGTCTAGTTTGGCCCCTGGGATGTTTTTGCCAAGTGCAAAAATTCCACAGTCTTGAACTGACTTAAGCAAAAAAAAAAAAAAAAAAAAAAAAAATTAGCTTGAATTAAGGAAAAAATCTTGAATTAAGCCAAAAAAAAAAAAAATCTTCAATTAAGCCAAAAAAAAAAAAAAAGTCTTCAATTAAGTAAAAAAAAAATCTTCAGTTAAGCTAAAAAAAATTATCAAATTTAGCAAAAAAAATGTTGAATCAAGCCAAAAAAAATCTTCAATTAAGTAAAAAAAATCTTGAATTAAGCAAAAAAATAAATAAATAAATAAATAAATCTTCAATTAAGTAAAAACATCTTGAATTAAGCCAAACAAACAAACAAAAAAAAAATCTAGAATCAATAACTTATTTTTTTTTTCTTTGTTTAAGTGCAAAAGATGACATTAAACTATGAAAATATTTGCATGTACATATTATCCTTTAACACTAAAATGTGAATAACCTGAACAAATATGAACAACCTGAAATGTCTAAAGAAAATTAAGCACAATTTTAACAATTTTTCTGCCTATTCCTCAGTGTTTAGTGTCTTTGTAGATCTGATCCATAATGCACATGGAGAAATGACAAGTTGAGGAATATTATTGTTAAAATTGCACTAAATTTTCTTATGTTTTTTAATTTAAATTTCAGTTTTTTCAGGTTTTTTTTTATTTTTGTTTTTTTTTGGATAGTTTATAAAAGTAAGTATTTTCATAATTTAATGTTTTGTTTTTGTTTTTTTTACACTAAAACAAAGACAAAAATTTGGAGTTGTCATTATTTATAGGTTATTATGTTATTATTTTTCTGGTCCGGCCCACTTCAGATCAAATTTAGCTGAATATGGCTCCTGAACTAAAATGAGTTTGACACCCCTGGTTTAAATGCTGAATCCATAATTTATAAAGTATGAAAATACAATCATTAAGCACATTATAGATGAGCTCATTAATAATGAGTATATGAGTTTATTATAACTGTGCTTATAAACCATATATTAATGAGTATTCATGTCAGAAATGTGCTTTATAAATGATGAATTCAGTATTTGTTAATGCTTAACTAATGTTTCATAGTGTGTACTTATTATAAAGTGTTACCAAGACATTTTTATATCTCCAATTTATAGGCTGGAATTAATCATGAAACGTAAGAAAAGTGTCTCATCACCAAATGCAGTTCAAGATGGCAGCCACGTGGATAATATTAGCTTAGCCCAGAGCTCTAAACCTGCACCTTTCCACTGTTTTAAATCTATCTGCTGCACTTTAGCACCTGAGGGGACAGAGCAGCACATTTAAGTCCTCTAAGTGCTAACAATGACTGACAGGTCTTCACTAATCTGTATTTCTGTGCAGATCAGATTGGATTACCTGCTCTATTTGAAACCAGTACCGAGGACTTATTTCTGCTGTTGCATTTTGTTCCAGACCTGAACACCTCCCCTCTTCAAACCCCACACTGCTACATGGTATTTCCACAACCAAGCAGCATTTAAAGTGTACCTGTACTGGTCATGCTTACTTCATCAACTGTGCTTTGTGTATTACTTATAAGCAAGAGAGGCACAAATTCAGTAAAAAATAGTCATCAGCTAAAATTTACTTAGGGGGTCATATGAGTGGCCATTTTTGTAAAAAAAAAAAGTTGTAAGAAATTCATAGAACTGTGTTGAAATAACGCTAATACATTTGTGCATTTGTCTGTTGATGGAACTGATGTAGAACAAGTAGCTGAGGCCAGGCTGTTAGGTGTGACTGCTGATAGTATGTTGACTTGGAATTCTCATATAAAGCAAATATTAAATAAAATGGGCAGAAGCATTGGTGCTGTTAAACAATGTAGAAATTGCATACTATATCAAATAAGGAAAACACAAGTGGAATCATTAGTTCTGTTGCATTTAGATTATTGTTTAATTGTTTGGTCAAACACATCAGAAATAAATCTAAATAAACTTCAAATTGTGCAAAATAAAGCAGCTCGAATAGTCCTAAACTGTCCATTTAGAACAAGTACTAGACACTCACAGCTGTCTGGCCTGGTTACATGTTAAAGGCAGAATTAGATACTCTTTAGTTAAATTTATTAGAAACATCATAATTACAAAAACACCTGAACTTCTTTACAGTAAACTGACTTTCTTCAGTGATGTCCATCAACATTCCACACGTCAGTCAGAGGACAGACGTTTCCTGTTGCCTGCCCGTAGGACGAATCAAATACAGGGTAGTGTGCAATACAGGGCAATGGTGGCATGGAATACATTACCACAATTTTTAATTTCAGAAATTCAAGCAGTTAGTTTTTCTAAAAGGTTGAGAATTTTCATATTTACCCAGGAATAACTGTCTGAGCTATTGCATATCCTATAATGACATCATCTAGACGGTTTGGTTTTTTGTTTGTTGTGGAGCTGTTTTTATTTTTATTTTGTTTTTATTTTTTGTTTCTGATTTTTGGTTTATTTATTCTTTTTTTTCTGTTGTTGTTGGTATTATTATTGTAATTGTTTTGTATTGTGTGCTGTTGTTGATTTTTGGTTTTTGTGTTGTTGTGTTGAGTACATCCTGTTTGTTAAGTGAGTTGTGGGAAATTGTGGTGCTTTGTTTTTGTGATGTTGATGACCCCAGGAAGAGTAGCTGCTGTGGTATGCAGCAGCTAATGGGGATCAAACTAATACACTAAACTAAACTACTGATATTATTTGACAGTGGAATCTCTATTTTCAGAAATATTGGATTTGGAATAGTACGTGTATGTGAAAACTTTTGCTGGTGGACGGACGTGACATTACCCATGATGCTCTGGTCAGTACCAGTACTTTATTAGTAATAAACTTATAGACTTACTATTGCTAATTCTCCTCTTATTCATAAATGTTAGTATTGTGGATCTAAAACAATAACAGCTGACACAAAAACACAAAATGTGTCAGTGGACGGATGTGACATGGTTGTTACAGATCCCATCATACTGATGCTCTGCAGCCATGTCACCGTTTCCACAAATGATCCCTGTGCAAAAACTAGGATCAGAATTATTTATTGTATAGTTTATCATCATACTAAAGAGTAAATAACAATATAGAATTATTTCTTTATAAAAATGCTTATTATTAGAAAACTGTTGATTTAAAAAGTGACATGTGACATTCTTCATGTATGTATTGGTGTAACATAAGCAGGATGGATCAGCACCATACTCCATATTGCAACCTGTCAAAATAAAACATGTGATATGTAGTATATAATACTGTAAGAAAAATTGTGGAATCTAAAAGAATAGAATATTTGTTTTTCAGGTAAATTCAGTTCAAATATAACTTGGCCATTTGTGACATGAAAATATAGCATTAATTGTGATGAAATTGGGCATTTTTGCCCTGAAAACATAGTTCATATGACCACCAACATGTGGCAACAGAACTGAAATCCTGTCAATTTGCAAAACTTGCATTTACCAACACAAAGTTCCTTTGGGGATTCACTTCTATTGATTTCTTATGCACAAAGACAGAAATAAGACCTGTAAGTTAATTTTAGCTGTCATAAATTCACCACAATAGACCTTTTTATTATATTAATTATGGGCCGGGGCAGAACCTTCTGGAACAGCCATTGCAGTGAAGTGACGTTGTTTGTTGTTTGTGTAGTCCTATGGTTTGCACTCTGCCGTTGTCCTAGAGACGTGACCCAGCACTGGCCGATAAGGTGTCGTCGTAGACTGGGGTCGGTGACCAGTCCATCACAGCCCAGGTAATCAGTAATACAATGAGTCTGCATCACTACCGGCATGAAGGAGGCAACATGTCACTGACCATGCCTGACTGACGGAGCAGTGACTTACTGTAGTACTTGCGCAAACTACGCAATGGGCTATAACATAAGTTATCTGACAGAATTGCTAGTAAGTAAGTCAGTAAAGTTTATTTATAAAGCGCTTTCACAAATAAAAATCACAAAGTGTTGTACATAAAATGGGTGCAATAAAACAACACAAGAATAGTTTCATAAAATAAATAAAAAGGATAAATCCATCAACCAAAAGCTTTCACAAATAAAAACGTCTTGAGTTGCTTTTTAAAAGCGTTCACAGAGTCGACCACACGGAGGGGCAGGGGCAGGTCATTCCAGAGTCTGGGGGCTAGAGCCTGAAAGGACAGGTCTCCCGCTGGTATTATATGTGATCTTTTGAAACAGCTAGCAATGAAAATTCACTACAGGTACCCTTTAGAATCACTAAGTTCCTGGGCCCAGTTGTAGAGAAGTAATGAGAAGTAATCAGATTACATCACATAATACAGTCTCTCAGATCAGGTTTATTCTAGTCTGTGTTTTTGCAAACTTTTTTGGGAGAACTGTAAAAAGTGTGGTCCCCTATCTGCATCTGATCCCAGCTAAAGGTAAGAATCAGATTGTTGCACTTGATTTGTGTGAAGGTTATATTTGGGTCAATATATAATTGACGGACTTATTGAGTTACCTCTACAGGGTAACATAGTTGACTAGTATAGTTGACATTTTTGCTGTTTTCAGGCCTAAAATCAACATAATCATGACACCACATGGCATTTTTATAGAAAGATTCCTCTAAATATCATATATACAGTTGAGTAAAATTAAAATTGACAGTTATTTATAAAGATATTGTAGTAACACTGTTGATATAAAAGTGTGATAAATACACACCTGACTCACACACTATTTTATATTAAATAACTAAGAAAGAGGAGAAAGAACATATGTTGGAGTCTTGCCAATGTTTTCTTCAGGAGGAAATTACATTATGTGTAGCAGGTCATGTGATTTGGAGTTAACACACTTCCTTGAGACGTGTTTTTGTAATGGCTAACTTGGTTGAAAGTGATTTCTCGGACACAGATACAATTTGTTATTTTACATATAAAATTTGATATATTGCCAAAAAATAAATATAAGTCATGATTATCTCAACTTAATAAAAAGAACACAATCAAAACATTTTTTGAATAAGCTCATTTTATTATTGTTTAGCTAATTAGAGGGTGGTTGTTATTAATTTCGGACGGTTATTTAGTTGACATTTTAGTATATCTAGTTATTTATTCATTATTCATTACTCATTTATTAATAAATGATTGTTTCTGTAATTAAATAATTATAGAATTTTTAAAGACATGATCCAAATGAACATAAAAAAACATTTGTTTTGATATTCTTCTTAGTTTTTAATGCATCATCAAGATGTAGTGTGTTAAAACGATGATGTCATTGTCATTAGTGTATTATTGTGCTGATGGTATTTCAAGCATATGCTTCAGTACAAATTAGTGGACTGATCACAGCCACATATATGGGCCAGTTGAAAATAGTATTTATCATCAACACTTACAGTTCTGCCTAATCTGGTTGTTGTTCTTTATATAACTAATATCCTATATCATGATATGGAGAAAAGTATTGGGACACATTACAGCAACATTTTAGAAGACTTCTCAGTCCTGTTGATGATGACATTAATAAAATGTTCATGTCAGTTGTTATCAATAATTATCACAATAAATGTCAAATCAATATTTACTTCATGTCTAAAGGGTGATTTCTCTTCCTGAATGAGAGAGAAATAAACCAGATGGTTACCTGTGTTGTAAAATTAGTATTTATGTTTTATGAAAGGCATCGAAATAGAAGATTTAAAACCATTACAATGATTAATAAAAAGAATCAGTACAATTTAAGTTAGAATCTGTGAAATTAAGTAGCATTTTGTAAGCACAGCTGACAAAGTGAACTATATTAACCCAAAAGACAAAATGAAAACATTAATTAGCCTAGAAGACTGAAGAAGTAGCTTGTGACAAAAACAGTTGCCAGTCCGATACCATAGACCGGCAGATAAATTGTTGGCTGATGTGCCCTTGAGCAAGGCACTTATCCAGCCATTTACTCCCTGAGCATCTGACATGGCAGCCCCCTGCTCCTGATCTGCAGTGTGTGGTGTGTTCCTGAAGGTTCATGTGGTGATGAGTTTAAAACAGAGATGTCAGTTTCAGTGAATGCCTCATGCCCACATGTATAATATAGAAATAAAGTTTCTCACATTCTTAATTTGTCACAATATAAAATTATACATTTAACAGTATTGTTTCGTGTCTGTGCACCATTACCTGAATTCAGTGTGTCCCACTGTGTTGTTTTGATCCATATTTAAGTTTTCGAAAAATGTTGCTTACTCAGTATAACCTGAGATTAACCCTTTATAGGTCATTCAGAATAAAAATGTAAACCTGTTATTGGAAGACCTAACAAGATTTTAATATTTTTGTGAATTTTTTCAATTTTTTTTGTTATGTAGAAAATCAAACTCAAAGAAGTTACCATTTTTGGTTCCTTACTAAAAAGTGGCAAAAAGGAAAGAAAATCCAAGAAGTAAATATGAAAACCACAAGAAAGACACATGTAAGGTGAAAGGAACATGTATTTTAGAACATTAGTCCAACATCAGTGCTGATCCACATCCACATAATCCCTTTGAACGTCATTCCTTACATTAGTACCATTACTTCATGGTACCTGACAAAGCAGGTACACTCACTGTTCATGCAGAGGTGGACCTTACAGACCCTGTGGACCACACTGGACCAGAGATTGGTGACTCACTGTCCTCATTGTAACTGTCACTTTCTTGAAATGTATTCAGAACTGACCAAAAATAGTCACTTGCCTGATAAAGCGATAAAGGGTTAAATTCACTAAACAACCGCAGCAGGGAGAGTAAATTCTCCTTGTCACTGTGTTGACTCCAGATAACTTTAAACTTCAACTAGAATTTTTGAACATACTATGAATTAATCAGTTCCCTTCATCGAGGGAAGATTTACACCCCCCCAAAAAAACACCCAAAAAACTAAAAGTGAAACTTTGTACCTTCAGAATCAAATATAATTAAATAAATACAGAGAAATGCCTGACTTCATCAAGAACACACTAAGCTAAGCCTTCTCTCCTCAGGATTATAACTTCTGGGAACAAAGCAAGTGGGTCTTTTTCCCCTAAATACCACTTTAAATAAGACTCCTTTATATCTATACAGTGTAACAGAGAATAAGTTGAAAAATTTGCATTCAGTGCATTGAATCACTTCTTTTTTTTCCTTAAATGAGTTACTGAGCAGTTCCTCGTGGATACTTCTCTTTGTCTTACTTGGGAGCTAATGGGGAGCAGAAAATAATGAATCTGGGAGGCCTGATGCAAACAGAGAATGTCATTTATATGAATGTTAAAAATGTAAGAAAGTGTGTCCGTGCCCCTAGTGAAGACATAGACAATGAATATAACTCGAGTAGAGTCTCCGCTCTCAGTCAGAGGAGGGCCGAGGGGGCCAGGAATGTGCAAATGAGCTTCCTTAAGGCTTTACTTCTTTCTAATATTGTTGCTGGTCCAGAATTAGTTTCTAGTAACCAGTGGGAATATTGCAGTTCACATTAAGTGACAGCTTAAAAGTACAGGAAACACAGGACTGTATGAATAACCGTCTCCTTTTCCTCTTTGAAACATTGAGTATCATAAGGTCTTGAGTCACAGCTAGGTATTGGTGTTATGAACTGTATCTTCCAATTTTTTTCCCCCTTATTTGTAAAAGTTAAAGTTAAATAGCACCTTTTCTTTAAACATCTGGTGAATAAGTGGACCAGACACGACTCCAGACTCATGGTCTTTCTGGTCCCTGATTCAGATACACTCTAGTTAAGTCATATGTCGGTGTATCAGTATCCACTGAGCTGTTGGAATGGTGTAAAATTAGAAGACACACCAACCCGACTGCCGATCGTTGCCAGAAAAGGTACCCTGACTATCATTTGGCTCCCGTCTCCCCGACACGGTCAAAAAAGTGTCAGGAAGACACTAAATCAACTAATGACTTCAGCATATGTTCTGCGTGTGCACGAGACGTAACACCGTAAAATGACAGAACATCTCTCTAAACACAGAGCTCGCTGGCGTCAGTCATTGTTGTCAGCAGAGTGTAGAGTCGTCAAGAAGGGTTGTTGTTGTTGTACTTGTTGAACGAATGGCTAGTAATAAGAAGATACTGGCGTTGTCAGCTCCCGGGCTTCTTCTTGTGGAAGAAGGAAGATGTCGCAGGCGAAACGTAAGGAGAAATTACACAATGCTAACAGCGTTCACTTCATGGAATAAATGAAGTCCATAGGCAACACTGGCTGGCACTCATCCAGATACGATATGAGCAGTGAATGGCCTTTGTAGAAGACAGTAATAGTGTGAAGTACCTTGGCATAGCTGTATTCACATGGATACTTCTTGTTCACTGATTCACGAGTCAAGAGTTAACCCTCCACCAATCAGATTGGTCCAAATGAATGACAGGTAGTGGCTGATTACCAGTGTCTGGCAAATTACTTAAAAAAAAAAGTAATTACAGGGTGGGGAAGCAAAATTTACAATATTTTGAGGCAGGGATTGAAAGACAGTGTATGACCACTTAGTTTATTGAAAGTCATGAGAATTTATTTGCCACAAGAAAATTTACAAAATAGAAAATGTTTTTATTCTATGTGTCCTCCTTCTTTCTCAATAACTGCCTTCACACGCTTCCTGAAACTTGCGCAAGTGTTCCTCAAATATTGGGGTGACAACTTCTCCCATTCTTCTTTAATAGTATCTTCCAGACTTTCTCGTAATAGTTTTGCTCATAGTCATTCTCTTCTTTCCATTCTAAACAGTCTTTATGGACACTCCAACTATTTTTGAAATCTCCTTTGGTGTGACGAGTGCATTTAGCAAATCACACACTCTTTGACGTTTGCTTTCCTGATTACTCATATGGGCAAAAGTTTCTGAAAAGGTATGGATAATAGTGTTAGGTATGATTATGACATCAATATATGTTTGGTTTCAAAACAATTGACGTAGTGCCTGCTGAGAAAAAACAACTAAATGTTCATTGTAAATTTTGCTTCCCCGCCCTGTAAAAATATATAAATAATGACAACTCGGAATATTTCAATGTGTTTTATGGTGACAAAAGTACAATTACATTATGGAAACGTTTACATCTATAAACTGTCCTTTTAAAATGTGAATAACACAAACAACCATGAAAAACTGAAAACTATTAAGAAAAATAAATGCGATTTTAACTATATTTTGATTTTGATAAATGTTCATTGTAAATGTTGCTTCCCCACCCTGTAATTATAGTTACTAGTTACTTTCCCCAAAAAGTAATTGAATTAGTAACGGAATTACTCCTTCATAAATGTAATACGTTACCAGGGAAAGTAATTATTGCATGACTTTTTTGAAAAACCTTCAAATATGTAAAAGGAAACTGATTTTTGAGTGTGTTTCACGGACCAGTTGCATACAGTAGAGCAGCAGACAGGTACTTCATACCATGACTTTGGTAAGGCTGGGGTCCACCAGGGTCCACCACATAAGTGCATATCTGCATTTATAGGAAGAAGATGTTCCTCCAGTTAATCCCACATTTCCACTTTTTTCAGTCGGTCCTCCCTGATCCAGCAGTAAATCTGTCCAGTCCAGTCAGTTGGACTCACTGATAACTCCTCCCCTAAATTAGCTGCACACGTAGCTGCGTTCAAGTGAATGCGGTGTGCTGCGGACAACTCAAACTCGGAGATGTCATTAGTCGTTCAGGTGAAGGCAGCGTGGACAACTCAGACTCATGGACACACAGGTAAAGCATGAAGGCAGTGAGGGCAATTTGAATAGAAGACCAGCTCACAAAGAATCGGTTCTTATCGTTCACTGAAAAGAGCCGTTCAAAAGACTCGACTCATCTGCGAACGTCACACCTCTAGTGCCTGGCTGAGCGAGCCAGGACGGATAACAGCTGATGTCAATGCATAGTAACACACCACATTTCACTGCCGGTAATGGTAACAGCATTGTAACGTTTCAAATAGTAATTCATTAGATTGCCTGTTACTGGAAAACAATAACAGTGTTAGTTACGTCGCTATTTTTAACGCCCTTATTCCCAACACTGCCTTATTACACATCTTGAATCGGCCGAAAAGACTGGCGATGGCATTAATGACGGCCGATCGCAGAGAACACACCAACCAGACTCATGTCACCGATCTCACCAGACTGCCCGATGACATCCGACCACTAAAAATGGGGTTGGTGTGTCTTCGCCTTAAAGGGGGGTTCAGTTTCTACTGCTGTGTCGTGACCAATAGACAGTATATGCAAATATGTATAAAATTCAACGGCCAATAGAGACCCAATTTAGGGTTACATTTGAGCTGTGTTTAAACTGATGTGATTTAGGTTGTGTCTGTGCCATATGTTAAATAATGTAACTAGAGGATATGCCCTTCCAAATGTAGTTTAATAGGTGGACATTGGCCTTACACTGGCTGGGGTACTATAAAGAGATGTTAAAAGATTAATAGGTGCATTTTATATTGTAACAACAGCTAAAATGATGAGGGGCTGTACATATAGCTCCACTGATAAACCCTCTGTAGCGTCCCTTATATCGTTGTTTTGCTTTTGTTCTGCAACCCTGCTCTTATTTACTACTTTATTCTACTTATTGTAATCTGGTAATAAAATTTAAAAAAAAACTGAGGCTGCCTGTCCAGATATATTCAGCAGGTCATTTGGCAGTTTCGTACCAGAATCATTGGTCAAGAACTAAGTATAAGTCAGTATTGAATAAAAAAGATTAGTTCACATGAGTATTGCTCTGTCTCTTAAATGCATTTGACCTTCTTTTCATTAACCCTTTAGCCCCTGACATGTCTGCGGTGAGCATTCTGAATGTATTTTAAATATTCATAAAAACTGAACTGTTTGCACAATAGAAAAAAAAATTCAAAATGTGCTGATAGAATAGACTTTGTTCTTTTCATAAACATCTGAGCATGCTCAGTGCACCTCTTGCTGCCTGTGGAATGGGGGCAAAACATACGGCACTGAGCAAGACCGACTCGCCATAAGAATAGACGGTTTGGGCTTTTTTTTTTTTTTTTTTTTTTTTTTACACCATTTTCTTTGCCGTTTTTTGTTTTCACTGTTGTTTGCAGTGTTGTCATGATTTTTTTTTTTACTGTGTTTTTTTCTGGAGTTCAACCAGGTGCCAAAGAACAGTTGGACTGATTTAGAAACAAAGAGCCTCAAAACAAAAACTACTGGGCCCAAATTCAAATACTTGTTGTTCAGTGCGTTCCAGTTCATGGTTCATGTTCAACATCCTAAATCTTTACTGATGTACATTCTGAGTACCTTATGTCGCAAAAACCTGGAAAACTTAATTTCCTCTTTGTCTTTTTCTGTTATTCCACCCTGTTTTGATGCTGAAATCACACAGTAAAACAAAACCACTGAAGAAAAGGATCACAGCAGCTTTTATGACACTGAAACAGACGCAAATTCACAGCAGCACATTTACCTGAAATAATGTGTCAGGGGTTAAAGGTTAAGGCCTCATATTAGGTCCATTGAGCAAAACAAAGACAGCCTCGGTGGCTAAGTGAGTATTCTGTGAGTTGATGTCGTGTTAGCATCCTGGATTACTGTCAAAGTAATGTGCATCAATTTTCGCTGGGTTTCTAACTCATCTTTAGAAAGAGAAGCTGTATTCAGGAGTTGCTGTAAAGCAGAAGGTGAATATGCAGACTTCAAGGTTAACACTTGAGCTGGTTTTGTGCAGTCCTTCCACTGTCATACAGGCTGCAGACAGTCATTGTCACTGCTTTATTGTGTTCATCCTTTTGCACCTCTGCTCAGTCCACTCATACTGGAGGTGCCGTTCAGTACACGCTACAATAGACTCAAGTTCTGTGTTGTTACACAAGTAAATGATGGTCCAATACTGAGCCTGTTTACATGACCCTAAAAATCCCATTAATGGGAGTAATCACATAATTATAATAATCAGATCTGATGCATTTACTTCAGAAATGCAATAAGAAAAAACTCTGGTTTAGACGCTTCAGTCCATTGTCGGACTTCTTCCAGAGTTTGTACATATGTAGTGATGGTAGACTCAAATTTTCTGTTGTCTTCAGCTCACCTTTGACTACGTAACTTCTATGATTTTAATTATGTTAAGACGTAAAAGACGTAAAAGAACTAAATAAATCAGATTAACCTGTATACATGTGTAATGGCTGGTTATGGCCATGAGGGGGCATGACGAATAAAAGGTCAATAAAGTTATTTGAAAGCATCTTGAAGGTTGTGTCCTTGAATACAGTTTATAGGGAACGATACATGGTGTCAGAAGTTCGGAATCCACGACAGACAGAGTCTAGAGTGGCACAGATAGTATTCGGAGCTGTTTACGATGGGGAGAAGGAGAACGAGTGACGTGGGGTGCAAAAGGAGTGAGCAAGCCCACGAAAGCTAACACGCTAGCGGCAGACCATTCAGCATGGACCACATATTCACCATCACGCCACTGGGACCATTTGACTTCGAGCTGAGTTCATGGCCTGCATGGATCAAAAGGTTTTAACACTTCCGACTTGCGTCTGGATTAAAGGAAAAAGACGGCACATATCAGGTGAACTCTGTCATTTATACAATGGGGGATAGAGCGGATGATATTCTCACATCACTGCGATTAGCTGACAATCAATAAAATAACTATGACCAAGTTAAACAGGCCTTTGATCGCCACTTCGTGGGAGTGTATAATGTAATACTCTAAAGAGCCAAGTTTAATAAACGATGTCAGGAAGTCGGTGAATCTGCGGAGAACTTTATCACCTCAGTGCATAAGCTAGCTGAACATTGCAACTATGGTGTCCTACATGAGGAAATGACCTGTATAGGTGCCATTTGCTAATTTCAATTCTGGTATTAATTACTGATTAGTGATTTTTTAATTTAATTTTATTTTGAAAAGGTGTTCTGGTTGTTGTGTGTGCCAATGGGCGGAGCTTGGGGTGTGCGACAGGTCTGGAGGGTATACGGCATTAGAGCCGAGGAGAGCTGACGGTTTTTCTGACCGTGTTCGGAACGTGTTCTGATGGTTGTGGACGTTTTGTATGTATTTTTGCCGTGTTTTGGACAGTATAACGTAAATAGTGGAACTTTGTATGTATGTGCTTTTTGTTTTTTTGTATTTTTGTTTAATAAATCGAAGAAGACAAACTTTTGTGGAGGACACACTCTTTTAACACGAGTCAGCCATAAGCTCCAAGTGGAAGGTTTTATTGGAAAACCTACAACCTGAGATAGGATTGTGGTCGGCATATGTGATGCAAAATTGTCAGAAAAACTGCAACTCAACCCAAATCTCGATTTAGCTACAGCCATTACAACATGCAGGAAGACATGGGAGTACTGGGGAGAAACCCAGGTGATGTGCTAATCTGATTTCTTATAATCAGATTACTGCTGTAATTTGATAAAACATATCAGATTATCCTGTTTACATGGTCACTTGAATAATCTGACAGCTCCAGGAATCGGATAATGATCAGAGTATTAGTGTGTGTGTAAACAGGCTCGGTGTTACAAATACAAATCCTAATATACAGTTGTGATCACAGGTAATGATTGTCAAATAGTAGTGCCGAATTTTCATCAGTTATCAAGCAGTATTGTTGTTTGAAATATTCATCCCTATCGAGAACGTTGATTGCTTCGAAAAAGAAGCCTCTGTGAGTTCAAACAGTAGTGTTTGGACTACTATTCTGAAGCCTCATGTTTGTTTTTTTGCTGCCGCCCTCAAATCCCAACACAATCAAAGTCGACCAAACCCTTCTATTAACCCTAATATCTATTTACCAGAGTAATAATTTACAAAAAGAACAGTACAACGCTCACTAGATAGTCTAAATAAAAAAAAAATATATTACTGAAAAAAATAGATTTTTTACCTTTTACCCTTTGGTGACGTGAGAAAAAATAAATAAATAAAAGCATGGCCAAGAGTCACTTATCTCGTAGCAGGAAGACAGAGCCTCGCTGAACCTCCATTTCAATTTGTGTGGAAAGCACAGATGTCAAACTAATACTGTGAAGTCAATCGTGTTGAAAGGAAAAGTAAAACCATAGTTATGACACAATAAAAACATCATTTTTTTGGCGACAGTGTCATTATGTTTGGTGTGTGCTCGGTGCAGGAAGAGACGGTAAAAATGGGGTTCTAATGGCATTTCTTGCAAGCAGGAAGTGTTTACATGCAAGAAAATATTTCACTGCGTTCCTATTGGTGGAAAAGTGCATCGCATGGACCAATCAGATACTCCTGCACGTAATCTGCTGCGCAACTACGAAAGTTATAGAAGTAACGGCGACGGAAAAGATACAGTAAAAGGATTAGCAAACTTCAAGATTTCAGAGATATGTGCATATTTCGTGTTTAGCATTTAGCGTTACTTATCTTGTGGCCACGCATTAATATTTTTTTCCTCATGTCACCAAAGGGGCTCTGTAACTTTCAGTGTAAGTCAAGGAGCAGCATCTTTTACAGGTCCTCTATACCTCGGCTGAGACTAAACCAAAGTGAGAGCAAGTTTTTCCAGGTACAGCTTATGATCTCCAATGACTGCCCAAAACCACACAAATATTCAGTGAGGTGGAGTTGATCTACATTCTCTCACGTTCATTTGTGCAGCCTCTCAAACCAGTCAAATATAAACTAAATGCATAGGTATGATATCCAATAATCTGACAAGACTGGATAAAACAAGTTAACCACAATTAACCCTGTAAAGTCTGAACCATTAAATCATTGAAAGAAAATTTCAGTCCTTTGAAACCAGAGCCTTTATCGGTAATTCGGAACATACCCAAATTTTTGTTTTTCAAATATCAATTTTCATGTATGAGTTTCAATTTTGTGTCATATTTGATACATCGGGTCTGAATGCTCAAATATTATTATTTTTCAACAAACAAAAACATTATATATCGCAAACGGGTCGAACAAATTGGTAATTCCTCTCAAAATTGGCAAAGTTCTGCCTCCTGACAATCTTGTAGTGTCACTGGAAAGGCCTCTGGTGAATGAATTCCTCCCCCCTGGTGGATTATCCGTGTATTGCATGTATCTAATTGTATACATCAGGTTTTTCAAGAAAACAGATATCACACTGATCATGTAGAGGGCTTCAAAACTCATGTATCAAATACGATACGTTCGGCGTTATAGGGTTAACACAGAGATCCAAATTTACATGTACATTACATTTATATTTACATTTATGCATTTGTCAGGCGCTTTTTTCCAATGCAACTTACAGGGGAAGATGAACAATAAAGCTGTCTCTCTCTCTACTACTTTTGTAAAGCACTTTAAAATAACCACAGTGGACCAAAGTGCTGTACAGAAGAATAAAATAAAAACCAAAATAAAAGAACAAAATACAAGAATAGATTAAAGACATAAAACAGCTGTACAATTAAAAACAGTGTTGTACAGAAGAATAAAAAAAGAAAATGATAGACTAAAATACAAGAATAGGTTAACAAGACATAAAAACAGCTGTACAATTAAAAACAGTGACATAAAAATACCAAGTAAAACAATAAAATAAACATAATAATACATTTAAAATGGGATGTTTGAAAGTGCTAGGACAGGAAGTGCTCTCTGAAGAGTTAGGTCGTCAAGAGCTTCTTGAACATAGGCAGGGACGCCCCTGTTCTGGTCGATCTTGGTCGATGGTTCCACCAACATGGAACATATAATTCAAGTAATGCGGGTTTAACACGCTGAATGAAAACCCAAATCCACACACACACTTGTAACATTTATAAATGAGATGAGGTTCACAGTGAAATATAACTGTAAATAGTTTTGCAAATTAAATAGAGTTCATTGGTATTTAAAAAACTGTCAAAATAATAAATGTTTATTTCATGAGTTTTGGTAACTGATGTCTAAGAATGTAGTGTTGTTAACATGGAACCAACATTGACCTCAAATACTGACCCGAACAGATATTTGTATTCTTTCATTTTGTAGCATTAGGTAATTCTGTTTGTCTCCTGTTTATGCTTGTAGATATATTTTATTGTGGAATCTATGCGTCACATTTTGTCACCTTTGTCATTCTGTTTTTGCAGGTAAATTTTGTACACATTAGGTTATGAAATGATAACACCCAAACAGTGCTGAGTCCTGTGCATAGTCCTTCAAGACACTGTTGATGTGTTGATGCTTTTAGTTCCATCAGTTTTCCTACACGTTAACAGTAGTCTGGATTCACATCCATTGTGGCTGGAGCCTCCTTTCACATCAGTGCATTATGTCTCAACAGTATCCCCTTTAATGGAGCAGAGATCCAAATATAAATGTAATTCAAGTAATGCAGGTTTAACAGACTGAATTAAAACACGCACGCATACACACACACACACACACACACACACACACACACACACACACTTGCAACATTTATAAATGAGATGAAGTCCATTGAGAGGAAATGCAATAAAATGTTTTACAGGAGGAGAATAGTGGAAATATATGCTTTATGTTTTATAATATATGTTTGTCTTCTTTCATTTTGTAACATTTGATAATTTCCTGTTTATGGTTGTAGATATATTTCACTGTGGAATCTGTGTTTCACATTTTCTTAACGATTCTGCTTATCGATTCCGCCTTCGTTGTGCATGCGCGATGAAGTCACGCGTACGCTGCATTGTTTTGGTCAGAACGTAGCCAACATGGCATTGAGGCAGAAACGGTCTAAAAAGACGACACCAGGTCCACTTACTCGGAACACTGTCAAAGCTTCCATGTCTTCAAAAGGGTGGAATCCCTCCAATATCCTCAAACATTTGTCCACAGCATGTGAATCATTTACAGGAATGTCATGTATTTGATACTCTACTTAGCGGTGCTTGCGAATGTAGCGGCAGAGTGAACGCCACGCCGGTTCCGATTCCAGTGTGGGCAACAAACGTCGTAACTCCTCATATACAAGTTTCCGAAGGTAAGAAGGGAAAGGAAATGAGTTGCACAACAACGGGAGACAAGCCGAGCCGACTCGAACCGGTTCCATGTAGTAGAAATGTGGCAATAGAGGAATTAGTAAAGAGTATTTAGTTTCACTTTCACTGCCCCCCCCAACCGGAACCGGCCCGGCGTCATCTGTTACTATTATTTGTACATACTGTATATGTTATATTTTCTGTGCAAAGATGGAAATATAAAAGACAGTTAATGCAAACACACCCATTTGTACTCTTTTATTCCCTCACCCAATGAGAATCGATAAGAGAATCGATAAGGAATATCGATAATCGAATCGGAATTGTTAAATTCAGAATGATTCCCATCCCTAGTGCTTGTGCAGGTCTTGAAAATCTTAAAAAGTATGGAATTTTAAAACACTATTTTCCAGACCTTGAAAAGTCTGGAAAAATATGGAAAAAGTTTCTCTCATAGTTGAATTTTAGAGCACGCTTAAAGGCACAGAATCTTGTAAGATAAGAAATACACGAGAAAACATCAAAAACTTGATATGATTTCACTAACCAGTCGGTACTGGAATGATTCTAGTGAAACTTGTTTCTGTGATATTTTATGTACTTTTGTGATTTAATGTGTTTTGAAAATGTTTCTGTCAGTAAACATAATTTACTGCAAATTATGCATTCATTCATTCATACATTTATTAAAATTAACTTTTCTACCACACACAACAGGTCTGATGTCAACCAAAAAGTACACCTGCAAGTATAAAAGTACCAGAGGTGTCAGAAGTATTCTCATTCATGACTCAGGTATAAGTATAGATACTAGGGTTTAAACAGATGTCTGTAGCAAGGTTATAATAGTTTTGGATTTTTCATTATAGTTTAGTTTTATTTAGTTTTGACCTTTTTTTTCTCTAATTCAGTTAGTTTTAATTAGTTTTTAGAGCAGGTTTGCTAGTTTTTATTAGTTTTCGTTTTTTTCTAAATGCTTAGTTTTAGTATTAATTTTAGTTTTGTCGTATTTTTCATCTTCCTCGCCGTCGTATTCACAAAAATCCCGTACAAGACTCTGCTGCTTTCTCTCAACGTTAGTCTCCATGTTTCGCTAGCTAAAATTACTAGAGCAAAATAAATCGATTTCATATCAATCCTACATTGACAAAGATGAAAACAGAGGGAATTTTATTCATAATTTTTATACATTTTAGTAAGCTTCGTAAGCACACAATACAGTTTCAGTTAGTTATTGTTTTTTCTTTGAATTATAGTTTTCATTTATTTCAGTTAACGAAAATGTTTTTACAATTCTAGTTTTCGTCATTTCGTTAGTTTTTGTTAACGATAATAACCTTAGTCTGTAGAAGTTGAAGTATCAACTCAGGGTTTTTACTCAAGTGAAAGTGTAAAAGTACTGGTTTCAAAACTACTTAAAGTATAAAAGTAAATGTAAGGTGAAAAAATGCCATTAGGACAAAAGCTTAGGCCGTGCCACAGGGTCCTATGGTACACTACCCCCCCCGCCCCAAAAAACATTTTTTTAAAGGACATAATGAATATAATGTTTAGGGCTGGGCAAGTTAACGTGTTATTACCACGTTAATGCATTCATTAAATAACGCTGACAATTTTTTTTAACTCCCGTTAATGCCATTCTGCCTTTCAAGCAAGTCTTACTTCATTTATACATACGGACTCTTATTTTGAAACTCATGCTTTTATTTGGGCGCTCCACACGTGCTTCAAAACCTAATGCTGGTGCCGGTGTAGCTGAGAGGAGAAAACCGGCGAACTTTTTGAGTAATGCTGAATCAAACTTTGTGTAACTCCTGCAGTTCAACACCTGTATGTATCAGTCATTCTGTTGTTTGCTAAATAATTTCACATGCAAACGTGCCGTTAGAAACATGTTTATGATGTTATTTTGGATGTGTTTATTACAATCTGTTATTTACATGTTTAAGCTAATTCGTTTATGCTAGCAGTCGCAGATGGGTTGCTAATTGTTTATGCAGGCTCATGCTAAATTTATGTAAATTCATTGGTTGTGTTTAGGTATAATATGCCAGCCTTTGAACTAACCTTTACTTATTTATGATGTGATTAGCTCGATGCTAACTTGAATGGGAAAATCCATAGACACGCTGACAATTAGCATTTACAGATTAGTTTAAGATTTACAACGTCTTTTTATCCAGCAACAAAGGTTCACATCAGAGATATTTTATACTATTCATTCTTACAACAACTGAACATAAAATACTCACAGGCAAACGTTTATGGGGCCATACAAACAGAGTGAAAGAAACGTGTCTTCTTATGTCCGAACTGACTATGGTAACACCGAAAGGACAAAACATACGTTAGTGCAACTTATTCCGACCACTAGAGGGCCCCCTTTGCTTGCTTTGAACAACTGAACATCACATATTATTGGGCTTATTAGTATTAGTACTTATTAGTGGGCTTAAGACTCCTGTCAGTCACTCACAACCGGAAATAAACTGGTGGGGACATAAACATGGAGAAAAGTACCAATCTTTTCCATGGACATTTTCATTTTAAATGTCTTCAGATGGTGGGGTTGAGAAGGACACAGTTGTTTGGAAGCACTGCAATGTGGAATTATTTTTATCACCGGAGTACTTCAAGTCTGAAATATCACTGATAGGAAATACACACTGTTGTTGCCGGCAACCCCCCCATATAACTATGTGATTAATCGCGATTAATCGCAGAAATCCATGCGATTAATTGCGATTAAAAATTTTAATCGCTGCCCAGCACTAATAATGTTATAATAAAATGTTAATGTTGAAAAATGTGGGATGCACTAGTTTACCTGTTTCAGCCGCATATATGCCCATTGAAAATGAATGCATTTTAGTCCAATGCAAATGTATTAAAGAACCATATATGTGTCCTACTGAGGACTAACTGGAGCAGAAGATAAGATGACTAGTTGCCTATAAGTATTGGAATGGTGCTAAAAGTCAGGTGTGATGGATCGCGTGCAAACCATAGGGTGTCAGAAAGGTATAAGTTAATTCTTCTCATCCAACCACAATCAAATTCACTCTATCCGGCTGTGAGCAGATTGAGCCAAAATATTGATAGTATTGACACCATGTCAGCATCGGTATCAGATCGATACTAGCGTTTTGAGATCGATACTTTAGTTTCAGTTTTTCTCTTGTACACTTTGCTGTAGTTTGTTCAAAAAGGTGACAGTCAGGTCACTGGACTCACCGCTTCTGTCTTAGTGCAGAGCAGACACTTTGCTTCCCTCCCGCTCTTGTGTTTTGATGTTGTGTCATCACGTGACTCAGCAGTGCCCACCAGCACACGCACAACACATGCACAGACCGAGACGCAAAGCAGAAGAATGGAATGGAAGAGCAGCGCCACATGGTCATATTTTCAAGCTAAAAATTAGACAACAGCAAGCTGAATAATTTATAAAAAGGCTATAACATACAGATAATTTTGATTTAATTTTTGTATCGCAGTTTCTGAACACTACCTGAAAGAAATAATTTGTTTTCTCATGATCATTTTGCTAATTTAAGAAAAAAATTCCAGACACGGTAATGTATGGGGAAAAATTGTTTTGTTACTGTTCTATCGTTTCTGAAAAAAAACTTATTTTGATCATAAAGTGTTTTCTATTTACTTATAAACTTTGTCCTAATTCCGTCCTGGGTTTTAACTCTTTAATTATAAAAAAAGGAAACATCACAAAACACTTAAAGGTCATGAAAATTAATTGAGATTTAGCAGTTCGATTATGCATCCACCTGAATTATTGAAACATATCTGTATTGAGATCGATATCGGTGATTCTGGCCCAGTATTTACTTGGTGTCAGACTGATACCAAAATATGCAGAATCGCACAAAACTACTATCTGGATATCGCATTTATCTGGATAGGTTTTTTTTTTTATTTGAACGATGACAAGCCAGAATGAAATAGGAGTAATGAGGGTATTTTTAAAATGTAAGGAGCAGAATATGCAGATAAATGCATGAAAATGTACGGAGTAGAGGTAAAAAGTCAGCTGAAAAACAATTACTCCAGTAAAGTATAGATAACCAAAATTTGTACTTAAGTAAGGTACTGAATAGGGGTGTTAGAAAATATCAGTTCTGCAATATATTGCGATATTTCATTTCACAATACTGTATCGATATTAAAAAGTACTGTATCGATATTTTAAGTATTTATTCAAATGCAGATATGGCAGAAGTTCATTTTTGTTTTTTGGTTTTCTTTACTGTTTATATGTTATTTATTATTATTTAACACTGTTTTATTAAATAATGGTTATTTTATGCATCCTAAAAGCACTTTTTACTGTCTGAGAGGCAGATGGTAGTTCCTTTGGAAACTAGGAGAATTAGAAAAAATTTGTGATATAGCATTAGATCCTGTTCTGTGTTTAGTAATTATACATATTTCTGGTGTAATTCAATCCTTCCAGGAAATAATCATTCAAAAAAAAAAAGAAAAAGAAACAAACAAAAAATTGCCTTTTTAACAGTATCATGATATATCGTATCGTGATCCTAGTATTGTGATTTGTATCGTATCGCCAGATTCTTGCCGATACACATCCGTAGTACTGAAATATTTGTACTACATTACTTGACACCTCTGAAAAGTACATAAAGTCCAGGTCATGGGGGAAAAAAGTTGCAGTTTTGAAAAAGTCTGGAATTTTCCTTTTGGATAAAGAACAAACAGCCTGTATTAGGTTATGAAATGATAACACCCAAACAGTGCCGAGTCCTGTGCGTAGTCCTTCAAGACACCGTTGATGCGTTGATGCTTTTAGTTCCATCAGTTTTCCTACACGTTAACAGTAGTCTGGATTCACATCCATTGTGGCTGGAGCCTCCTTTCACATCAGCACATTATGTCTCAACAGTATCCCCTTTAATGGAGCAGTCCATCAATTTTCCACCAAGTGTGTCATCCTAGATGTGTACTTAAAAGTTAATCCCATTTGGATGGGCCAGTTGTGAGCGTGGCACACACTGCTGATAGGCAATAAAACCTTTTGTTGGGTAAGGGCGATAATGGTAACGAGACCCACCAGAGCGCTATTAGGATGCATTTCCAATGTTGCCACCGTGTCATTGTGTCGGCTGACAGCTGTGACTGGCAGAGACAGAGTGGTCATAACAGGGAATTTCATCCGCTCTTTGGCGAGGGTCGAGCGTAGACATGTGCACCTCTGTCAAGCCAATCCAGAGCTCCGCTGACAGATAACTGATACCTGGGCTTTAAAAGAAATGAGAACGAGAGCGAGTCTAGGGCATCATAATCCCTTTGGAAAGGTTTTCCATCTGTCACAAACGGTGGTGACCGGGCTTGGGTAATTTCCCCACAGGATTTACAGAGAACATTAAAAAAGGAGCCACGCCGTCTTCCCTCTCCTCAGAAAGGCCGACGGGTACACGGCGAGAGTATGGGAGCAATATGAGGATCCACTCTTTTCATTCCAGGTGAAAAGCCAGGGCGTATATTTGAATGGCTCGATAGGCTTTCATCTGCGAATCACATTTATTTGAGCAGATCAGGAATTACATTATACCTAGACTTATACCGTACGCTGTTTTTATAGGACAAAGTTATAATTCCACTGCATGTATGGATTTCACCAAGATCAGCATCCTGTCACAACATTTACACGACTGATGAAACACAATGTCCAGAACAGAGACACTGATGAAACATGCTGTTGGGCATCGTTTCTTACATGAGTATGGCCTTTAAAAACAAGTCGTTTAATTTTATGAACATACAGTATTTGAGAGGAAGTGTTGGGAATAACGGAATTTGTTTTCCAGTAACGGATAATCTAATTCAGGGGTGTCAAACTCATTTTAGTTCAGGGACCATATCTTCCCAATATGGTCTGAAGTGGGCCGGACCAGTAAATTAATAACATAATAATATATAAATAATGCCAACTCCAAATATTTCAATGTGTTTTATGGTGACAAAAGTACAATTACATTATGGAAATGTTTACATCTATAAACTGTCCTTTTAAAAATGTGAATAACACAAACAACCATGAAAAAACTGAAATTTATTAAGAAAAATAAATGCAATTTTTACTGTATTTTGCCTCTGCTTATCATTTGTAAATGTGCATTACAACTTACAGATCACAATGGATCTGCAAATACACAAAATATTTTAGTAACTGGTAGAATATTGATAATATTGCACTTACTTGTCTTTGGACATTTCTAGTTTTTCACATTTTTTGCAAAAGGCTAGTTTGTAAATGTACACATCTTCATGTAATTTCACTTTTTTACACTAAAACAGAGGGAAATTTTGGAATTGTCATTATTTGTAGGTTTTTATGGTAGTACTTTACTGATCTGACCCACTTCAGACTAATGAAGGCTTTATATGGGCCCTAAAGTAAAAGGATTGACTGTTAATATCTTGAGTGTCATTTTTGCATTTCAAACAAACTCAAAACTATATAAAACACATACAGGGTGGGGAAGCAAAATTTACAATATTTTGAGGCAGGGATTGAAAGACAGTGTATGACCAATTAGTTTATTGAAAGTCATGAGAATTTATTTGCCACAAGAAAATTTACAAAATAGAAAATGTTTTTATTCTATGTGTCCTCCTTCTTTCTCAATAACTGCCTTCACACGCTTCCTGAAACTTGCGCAAGTGTTCCTCAAATATTGGGGTGACAACTTCTCCCATTCTTCTTTAATAGTATCTTCCAGACTTTCTCGTAATAGTTTTGCTCATAGTCATTCTCTTCTTTCCATTATAAACAGTTTTTATGGACACTCCAACTATTTTTGAAATCTCCTTTGGTGTGACGAGTGCATTCAGCAAATCACACACTCTTTGACGTTTGCTTTCCTGATTACTCATATGGGCAAAAGTTTCTGAAAAGGTATGGATAATAGTGTTAGGTATGATTATGACATCAATATATGTTTGGTTTCAAAACAATTGACGTAGTGCCTGCTGAGAAAAAAACAACTAAATGTTCATTGTAAATTTTGCTTCCCCGCCCTGTAAAAATATATAAATAATGACAACTCGGAATATTTCAATGTGTTTTATGGTGACAAAAGTACAATTACATTATGGAAACGTTTACATCTATAAACTGTCCTTTTAAAATGTGAATAACACAAACAACCATGAAAAACTGAAAATTATTAAGAAAAATAAATGCGATTTTAACTATATTTTGCCTCTGCTTATCATTTGTAAATGTGCATTACAACTTACAGACCACAATGGATCTGCAAATACACAAAATATTTTAGTAACTGGTAGAATATTGATAATATTGCACTTACTTCTCTTTGGACATTTCTAGTTTTTCACATTTTTTGCAAAAGGCTAGTTTGTAAATGTACACATCTTCATGTAATTTCACTTTTTTACACTAAAACAGAGGGAAATTTTGGAATTGTCATTATTTGTAGGTTTTTATGGTAGTACTTTACTGATCTGACCCACTTGAGACTAATGTAGGGCTTTATATGGGCCCTAAAGTAAAAGGATTGACTATTAATATAATAGTTTTGCTCATAGTCATTCTCTTCTTTCCATTATAAACAGTCTTTATGGACACTCCAACTATTTTTGAAATCTCCTTTGGTGTGACGAGTGCATTCAGCAAATCACACACTCTTTGACGTTTGCTTTCCTGATTACTCATATGGGCAAAAGTTTCTGAAAAGGTATGGATAATAGTGTTAGGTATGATTATGACATCAATATATGTTTGGTTTCAAAACAATTGACGTAGTGCCTGCTGAGAAAAAAACAACAAAATGTTCATTGTAAATTTTGCTTCCCCACCCTGTACATGATACACAACGAACAATAAAACAATAACAGTTGTTCAACCATAATGATCTGTGAAGAAAAACAGTGACAGAATTTGCTGTGGTACTGGGGGTTATCATCATGTGGACTGCAGGTCCTGCTTGCAGTTATTGGTTCTGATCTATTGGTTCTTTATGTTGAAATCATGAATCAAGGTGAAAATCACTACATGTGGTACGCTGGTTTGTAAGTGGTGTGTGTGGAAGAACCCAAAGAAGCTATAACATCAACTGTAAAAAATGTATAGAAATCACATCATTAGAATATGAGCATTAGTGGTGCGCGGACTGATCCAAATATTGATAGTATCGATAACAAGTCGGTATCGGTATCAGATCGATATTAACGTGGTGAGATCGATACTTTAGTTTCAGTATTTCTCTTGCTCGCATTGCTGTAGTTTCGTCAAAGAGGCCACAGCCAGGTCACTGGACTCGCTGCTTCTGTCGTAGTGCAGAGCAGACACACTTTGCTTCTCCTCCCCACTCTTGTGTTTCGATGTTGTGAGGTCACGTGACTCAGCAGCGCCCACCAGCACACGCACAATGCATGCACAGAGTGAGACACGGAGCAGAAGAATGGCATGGAAGAGCAGCGCCATGTGGTTATATTTTCAGGCCGAAAATGAGACAACTGCAAGCTGAATAATTAGTAAAAAGGCTATAAGGTACAGATCATTTTGATTTAATTTTTGTATTGCAGTTTCTGAACACTACCTGACAATTTTTTTTTGTTCTAATTTGTTTTCCGGTGATCATTTTGTGCACTTTGTTCATTGAAGAAAAAAAATTCCAGACATGACAACGTATGGGGAAAAATGTTTTTGTTACTGTTCTATTGTTTCTGGAAAAAAAAAAAAACAACTTATTTTGATAATAAAATATTTTCTATTTACTCATAAATTTTGCCCTAATTCTGTTCTGGGTTTTAACTATGTAATAATAAAAAAGGAAACATCACAAAACACTTAATTGAGATTTTGCAATTCGATGATGCCTCCACCTTAATTATTGAAACGTATCGGAATCTGTATCGATATTGGCGATACTGGCCCTCTATTTATTTGCTATTGGATTGATACCAAAATATGCAGTATCGCACACCACTAATGATAATCACCCACAAAAAGTAAAAAGGCTTCATTTGTGATTTATTGATTTTCTAATTGCATTGTGATCGACACGTATGCCAGTAGGTGTTGGACTACCCTCCGCACTGCTACTTTCCACATTGTTGCTGGATGCATTTATGTTTATCCCATAACAGGGTTCCCACGGGGTCTTAAAAAAGTCTTAAAAGTCTTCACCTGCAATAGAGAGTATGCACATATGTCACTTCCCCCTGGGCCACGCCCCTCTAAGTCAGACTGAGTGGCAAAAACCAACCTGCTCAACATGACGGAGTATAGCAGTAAACACAGCCAGACCGGGAAAATGTGAAATATGAAATTAAATTAAGGACAATTGGACTGGACATGGATCCGTATGAGCTACCAAAGAACAAGTGGTCCATGAACACTGACATGTGGACAGAAATCGCGTATCCTGACATCCAGGGTGTAGGGGATCATCACTATTTTTAGCTGAAACAAATATACATGGTTTCATCATTACTGACAACCAGGGTCCAAAACTAGGGCCCAGAACCAGCTGATCCAAAGTGCATTTACAGTAGACCGTGTACTGACCCCAGTGAATATATGCGTGATCTACTGGTACTGAGGAGATTTACTGAGTCTAGTTCAGATCAAGTGCTTTATACAACACAGATACTACTGCTGTGGACCAGCAGGGCACCACTGGATTCTGGGAAATTAGGAGATTTTCCCACCTGTTTTTAAATTACGACATTATTCTTGAAATTTTATGGGTGTATTGTCAGAATATGATGACTTTAATCTCATAAACAAATGACATTTTTGTTAACTTATGATTTTTTTTTTTTTTTATAACTACGACTTTTTTCTCATAATAGTGTGATTCTTTTTGTATTTGACTTTATTATCATAAAATTATGGGTTTTATACTGATATTTTGTGACTTCATACTCGTAGTGACAAGTGTTTTTATTTTCTCATGTGGCCCTAATTCGCCGTTGTAGCTTTGTGCTCAAGTACCCCCGTATTTGAAAAACTAGGTTAGCCTCAGTTTAAGTTAGTTTACAAATCATGTAGGAGCACAAGGTTCATTATCACAAAATGAAGACAGAAACCATGAAAGATCTGATCATGAAACCAAGAGCTTTACTAAGAAGTAAATACGTCATTTAAGGTCTGATTTCACCTAAAAATACAGCATAAATTAATGTTACCTGACATGAAATGGGATCCACAGATCTAGCTTTGGTTTCCTGGATTTGTGGATCCATCTACTTCTCTTTTCTTTGTCTTTCGGTGTCTGTAAAACGATAGCTCCGACTGCTTTTCAAACCTGTTCATACAATCAATCGCACAGCAGCTCTTCCCCATTTTTTATTAAATATTGTTCTTAAGTTTAGACAGTATTGCTGCTACTCATCTCCCTCTTTCTTCCACTCAGTGGGCGTATAGGGGGGAGTATGTGTCTCTGTTATACGTCGGAGCTTACATGGGGTCTTTATGTGGGGGTACCGCCCCCGTTGACAAAGACTGTAATAGTCCAGTCGCTTGCATTTCGACATGGGGGGAATCTGCTGCATCTCCTTTGTACTAATAGCCAGTGAGTCCATGATTTTTCATCATTTTTCCCCCTCCCGTCTTGTGCTCACGCCCCCCTGTGGAGAACCACTGGTTTACTTAGTTCCACCTGTTCCAACCCAACGATTTATATCGGAAGCAATTATTGCTAACTTTGCAGCCCCCAGTAGAAATTACCTCAGAAGTGAAAAGTTAGCATGGAGAAGTGCAAATGTAATAATGTCTGGTTGAAGAAAAAGATCATTCTGGACCTGGCTGACATGAGTGGAGGAAAAGGTGTTTGAAGTTCACTGCACCTTATGCAGGAAATCAGTTCAACTTGGAATGATGGGAATCAAGGCATTGGAATAAATAAATACATTTTCCTGAATTCTAGGAGTCATGAATTTTTGACAGTATGGCCGTGAAATAGGCTATGAAATGGGTATTAAATTAGGTTTTAAGTAGTCTTAAAAAGGTCTTAAAAAATCTAAATTTAACTTGTACAAACCTGCAGAAACCAGACCCCATGGTACTTTTGTGGCTTCCCAAATAAATTTTTATCTAGATTGAATGTTTCTTAAGCAATTTATCACCATTTGTTATAATATTATCTTCTGTGTATGGCACATTTTTCGGTGAAAATCATGTAATTACCTCCGCCAAGGAGGTTATGTTTTTGTCGGCGCTGGTTCGTCTGTTTTGTCCGTGTGCAAGATAACTCAAAAAGTTATGGACGGATTTGGATGAAAATTTCAGGAAATGTTGATACTGACACAAGGAACAAATGATTAAATTTTGGTGGTGATCGGGGGTGGGGGGTCCACCGATCTGTCTTGGCGGAGGTCAGCGCTCTACGAGTGCTTTTCTAGAACAGACAGTGCAGACCTCCGCCAAGGCAGATCAGTGCCCCCCCCACCCATGATCACCACCAAAATTTAATCATTTGTTCCTTGTGCCAGTATCAACATTTCCTGAAATTTTCATCCAAATCCGGGGCACTGATCTGCCTTGGCGGAGGTCTGCGCTCTCCAAGTGCTTCTAGTTTCCTGTATTTAATTTACTGATGATGTAGAAGTTCATAAAAGCTCAGATTAAAGTTGAGAACACTGAACAAAAAGTGACTTTTTCAGCAAAGATATAAATAACTGAACTAAAAACAAGCATCTCCCTCCATTGTCGTCGGTCCAACTCCATGGGTTTTACTGGTGAATCAATGTTGTAGAAGATGACGGTGTTTCCACATTCACTACAGAGCTTCTGAACGTCCAAATGGGTCATATCTGATAACCATGAAAAGATTAAAAACAGCATTTTATGCCAATTATTTACATGTATTGATAGGATTAGTGGTTGAGAAGTTATTAAATATTTTATATCAGCAGTTGATTTTAGTTGCCAGTGGCTGTTTGGGTCTTTATGGGTTAACCCTGTAGAGCCTGAACCATTAAACCATTGACAGAAAATTCCAGCTCTTTGAAACTGGAGCCTTTATTGGTCCTTCTGAACAACCTGTAAAAATGTTTATCAAATATTAATTTCCATGTATAAGTTTCAGTTTTCTTGTTTAATGTTTGATACATCAGGTCTCAATGCTCAAATATTTTTATTTTTTAACAAAAAAAACAAAAAACAAAAAACAAAACACAATATAACACAAACGGGTCGAACAAATTGGTAATTCCTTTCAAAACTGCCAACGTTCTGCCTCCTTCCTCATTAACCCTTTCATTCATACTGGTCACTACAGTGGACAGTTTTTCTCCAGCTGTTCTCTTATATATTCATGGGTTTTGTTGTTTTAGTTCCATATCAACCAATATAGAGGACTCTTACGCATCATCTCAAACACTGCAATTCATACAATTATTGTAACTTTGCTGCTCTTGATAAACCTGATCTGCAGTGACATGTTTTAGCGTAAATAGACTAGACTGTCATTAACAGTTTTCTGAAACAATTTTTTTTTTTTTTTTGCATATCCTCCTGAGACCCAGCAATAAATTTTGTCCTCTGTAGGGGACAAAAGTTTGACAGTTTAACTTAAAAAATACTGTCCATTGCAAAGGACATTCCATTAAAAAAAAATCAATCAATAAATAAAAATAATTTTTAAAATGTATCTGAAAAAACTGTTGCATTATGCAGTTTCCAATCAAAACAATTTTTTAGTGTAAACAAAATAAAATTGTCAATTTCCTGGGTCTCAGAGGATATTATCTTCATGAAATGAGTAATAACTAGTATTTGAGTAGGATAAAATGTGAGAAAACATCAGATTAGCGGCATTAAAAATGTTTTTATTTCATAGTTTTCACACAGTATATCACGCTCTGATGATGACTTTTAAATACATGTTTCTTTGCTTCAAAAATTAAACACATGGTGTCCAGCTGAGTGGACATTTTTGTAACTCCATGAAAAATAAGTTCATAAAAAAATTTCAATTGCATTGCTTTTTTCATGTGTAAAGAGGAATAAAAACACTCAAGAAAAAAATATTGACTAAGGTTCTCATAATTCATGCATGAAAGGGTTAAAGACCGTCTTGTAGTGTCACTAGAAAGACCTCTGGTGAACAAATTCCTCCCCCCTGGTGGATTATCTGTGTATTGCATGTAACTAATTGTATACATCAGGTTTTTCAAGAAAAAAAATATCACACTGATCATGTAGAAGGCTTCAGAACTCATGTATCAAATGTGATACGTTTGGCATTATAGGGTTAAATATGTGTTCATTATTAGCTGATCACCCACAGATATGACTAATCCTATTGGTGCTTTTTTTTTTTTTTTTTTACATTTTCCCTACCCAAACTATGCTACATTTGTTAGAAAAAAATCTGGAATCTGGAAACAATCCATAATTTGAAGGTTTTATTACAAAATATTAAACGAGTTTCAATTGTTTTAACAGTTTTTTTTTTTTTGGTCTTAACTGTTCACTCTTTCTTTCCTGAGCTAAACAGGTAAATATGGCTCAGAATAATAATGAGACCAACGGTGCATGGCCTTGAGATTATGCCTGTCTGATGCTCACCCTTGAGACACAGTTGAACAGTTCAGTGCTGAACCAGAGCCGAGTAGCGTGAATGAATATGCACTTTGACTGGGTGAGTGGAAACCGTAACCCCTTCAGCCGGCCCGCCTGACAGCCTCCTGCTGTTCAGTGGTTGACTTGTGGCAGCTTACAAAGTTTTTGTTTTTAATATGGATGCTATGTTTCGGTAGATCACAAACTAAGCCACACTAAATTGAGGTGAGCAAAACTTTTTAAAATGAAAATAAAAATAGCAGATGAAAGCAGTTTCAGCTGTTCATCAACACCAGACTGTGAATTCTTGTGAGTTCTCTGGTAGTGTTAGTAGGTGTCAGATGCACCACATGTAAAGCAAATTTAAACTGAATTTTCAGGAAGTCTGTGAAACAAAATCAGACTTTATTGTGTGTCAATCAATGGTACATAATAGAATGAAATATAGTTACCTAGATCTGTATTTGTAGCATGAGAAAGACAAAAGGATAAAATATAAAATAAAATGTACAAAAGGTAACTAGGATAAAATAAAAACTACCATAAAATATGCAAATAATAATATATAAAATAATAAAATGATGATAATAATGCAATAATAAATGCAAATGTATGCATATTTCCAGCCGCTACTGTTATGCAAACGTTAAAGCTGCAGTGCTCCATAGGTTTTTAGTGGCACCGGCCAAAACTTCTTTATTACCTTTGAGAGTATTGTTGCTCAAATTGTCTGAGAGGACATAATTCTGCTGTAAATGCCAGTCGCTGCTCAGCTCCCACCTAATGTGACCTGGATGTGAGTCTGCTGCCGTACTCTGTGACTCAATACAGAAGCTCAGAAAAGTGGCTTCACTTCTGAAACCACTTCACATCATCTGTATTTATATTTATTCCTTTGATTTGGACTGACAGGAGAGAGTTGCAGAAGGAATGTGCATGTTCTACTTTTTTTTTTTTTTTTCTCCCGATTGCATCTTTAACCTTTTATCGGGCAAGTGACTATTTTTGTTAATTTACGCAAACATTAACCCTTTCATGCATACTGGTCACTACAGTGGACAGCTATTCTACAGCTGTTCTCTTCTATATTCATGAGTTTTGTTGTTTTATTTGCATATCAACCAACACAGTGGACGCTTTCCTGTTCTTGATAAACCTGATCTGCAGTAGGGTCAAAACACAATATTCGAAATCTCTATGAAGGGACATTTTAGAGACAATTTGACAGATTAGTGTTGCTAAATGACCCACATTTTTACTTTTAAATTCATTTTTGCTTTAGTTGGACCATAAGGGATTATCCAAAACAAGAAGCTACTTTATATTGAAATTAATGTTGGAATGGTAATCAATTAAAGTTCGCTCTCTGATGGGACATTTCTGTGTTTTGACCCAGTGACATGTTTGAGTGTAAATCAATTACTAATTGTTATTAGACTGTAATTAACAGTTTTCTGACACATTTTTTGTTTTTTTGTTTGCATATTATCTTCATGAAGTGAGTAATAACTAGTATCAGAGTATGTTAAAATGTGAGAAAACATCAGATTAGCTGAAAGAAAAATGTTTTTATTTCATAGTTTCATAGTATCACTTTCTGATGATGAGTTTTAAATAAACACATGGTGTCCAAATGTGTGGACATTTTTGTAACTCCATGAAAAATGGGTTAATTAAAAAAAAAAATTCAATCACATTGTTTTTTTTTTTCATGCTTAAAGAGGAATAAAAATACTCGGGGAAAAAAGATCTTGACTAAGGTTCTCATATTTCATGCATGAAAGGGTTAAATATGGGGCCAATCCCATGCCTCAGTCAGGTCAACATGTTGGTTTTTACAGTGATTCAGTGAGATTTGACAGAAATTTTGTCAGTTTTTGACCTTAAAACAGTTGTTTTATTGCATGAGTTTACTTTTTAGCAAGTGCTGCTCAGATGTTTTATGGCAAGAGGAGGGAGACTGTTGTCATGGCAACTGACAAGGCAGTAGATGATGATGTCCAATAACTAAGGTTTCAACTAAGGTACAGGGTGACACAAAAAAACGGGAACTTTTTAACAATCTAGTAAAACCAAGAGTGATGGAAGAAAAATATTTTATTCATAGTAATTGAAACCTTAAAACATGCCATTTAAGAAACAATGATGGAATTTTCATTTTTAAAAAATTACTTCCTGTAGATGGCGTCCTCCTGTACGAATGCATTCTTGAAATCTGCTGTTGGAATTCCTCATTGACCGCTGCAACATCTCAGTGGGGATACTGTGAATTTCATCCTGAATTCTCTGTTTTAACTCATCCAGAGTTCTTGGTCGAGTCGTGTACACTTTACTCTTGAGATAGCCCCACAAGAAAAAAATCACAAATGGACAAATCTGGCAATCTAGGGGGCCAGGGAACGTTACCGAATCTTGAGATCACGCGGTTACCGAACAATTGTCGCACAGCCGCCAATGGTTACTAAAATGGGGGTGTGTTTACTTGCTCAAGGTCACTGTCTCGCAGTGCTGCCTCTTGCTCATGTCTGCCAATACGCACTTCAAAAACTCCCATTTTTTTGGGTCACCCTGTATTTCAATGAGTGCCCTATAAAAGGTTAAGAGTTGGTTCTTCATCATTATCATCATGATGAAAATCCTATTATATGTAATATTCCGTAAAATAACATATATATGAGACATTGATTGAAGAGCTTAAACTTGCTTCAAACTCTACCACTTATACCTAGGGTTTTGTTACTGTTTCCCATGAAAAAGTTGCAGTTTTATTTCTGTCAATCAAGTCTAAAGTCATGGTGCCATTAAACTCACTTCCATTATAAAACAGTCGACTGTGGAGCCTGTATTCTTATTTCAATACAGTGATTATTGTAATTTTCCATTGACTTTGACCTACAGTAGATTGTGATTTTATTTCTCATGAATATTGTTTCAACCCCTGGTCTGTTTTCAGCATTATTTTTGCTTCATTCTGAGCTGTGTATTTCCTGTGTATTTATATAAACTGTTATTTAATTTTCCTTCCTCTGAACTGGACAGGCACAAATAAAGGACTGACAAATGAAACACAGAATGTGAGGATGTGAAGTTTATTCTCTATCAAAGCATCCTGTAAAGTTCTAGTTTGGCAGATGCACTGGAAACCAAAGTTAGGTAACATGCTAACAGCAACTTCACTCATCAACTTCCTCTGTTCGTTATCATCACATATAAAGTGGCAGAATGATAATTGGATGTAATTTACTGCAGGAAATTGAAAACAGAGGAATGAACAGAAATGAAACAAAACAGAAAATGACATCATGATTTGGGAAACGCAATCAACATTAGACAGTGCTTTAGTCCACACAACCAGACCCATAATTATATACCAAGGCTATGTTTACATGTAGCCCGGTATCTGGCAAAACAGAGATTTTTCTCTGCATTTGTGCCTATCATTTACAAAACATTGACCATGTCCACCAAAAATGATGATTTCTAAAAACTCTAACTGAAGTGAAGACTTTGGCAAATCTACGTTTTCGTGTTTGCCTGTAACCAAAGGGAAACAGAGATCTCAGATGGACGTCACAGTTTTCAACAGAAATACATTTGCGTCATGTGCGACATTTGCAAAGTAACAGAAGTAATGTTTTAATGCAATTCTTTTCAGGATTCTGATCTTTTATCAAGCAAAATGTTAAAACATGTAAACCTTAAAACTGGTCTCCCTTTTTTGTTTTCTGAAATAATTAAATGATGCAACCCTGGATGATGTTATTTAATAAAAAATCTGAAATGTTGGACTTTTTCCCCACACTGCCATCTACAGGCTTGGCATGCTGTTGACAGTGTGGATATACGAGGCCATAAAAAGATCCTTCTGAAAACAGTCACATGTGCACAAGGATATCTTTAAAAAGGGAGAGGGGGAAATATCAGTTTTCCAAAATCACCTGGCTATGTGTAAACATAGGCTAAATCTATTTCTCTTGCACGTATTCGCTCTAACCCATTAAAGATGGCAATAAAATCAGTTAAACAGAAACACACCCAGTCAGTTAAAGAGTCAAGTTGTTAAGTGGATACCATATTTTCAGGAGTATAAATCGCAATTTTTTTCATAGTTTGGCCGGGGGTGCGACTTATACTCCGGAGTGATTTATATGTGAAATCATTAACACATTATTACATGATTTCACATGTTTGTTATTTTCACACTGACAACCGCAAGAGGGCGCTCTAGGCTTGTGTACTTGTACCTGCTACTTCTGTGCCACTGAAAATTTAAAATTTCAACATTACCGGTGAAAATGTCTAGGGTGTACCCCGCCTTCGCCCGTAAGTAGCTGGGATAGGCTCCAAGCGACCCTAGTGAGGATAAAGCAGGTTCAGAAAATGAATGAATGAACATTACTGGTGACTTATAAAGACAACTGAGAAGGGCTGAAAAAAATACCATCAAAAAGAAAATCATATTCTGCAGATTACAAGCTGCAAGTAGTGAAATATGCAGCTGAAAACGGTAATCGAGCAGCAGAAAGAAAGTTTGGAGTGAGCGAGAAACTTGTGAGGGACTGGTGAAAAGTGGAGGTTACTCTTACTGCAATGAAGAAAACAAAAAAAGCTAATCGCGGGCTAAAAGCTAGGTGGCCACAGCTAGAGGAACGAGTTCGCACATGGGTGCATGAACAACATGCTGCTGGGAGAGGCTTGTCAACAGTGCAGTTGCGTCTCCACGCCCAGGTAGTTGCCAAGGAGATGAATATAAATGACTTTGCGGGAGGACCTTCTTGGTGTTACCGCTTCATGCAACGCAACCGCCTCTCTATCAGAGCAAGGATGCAAAATACGACTTCTAGGCCAGTGCGACTTATATATGTTTTTTTCTTCTTTATTATGCATTTTTTGGCTGGTGCGACTTATCCTCCGGAGCAACTTATAGTCCGAAAAATATGGTATATGTTTATCTGTTCTGATCTGTGCTGGGGTTTGTGTTGTAAGTTGTGTAGTTGAAAGGTGGTTGATTACCAAAGTTAGCTAACATAATGTGGCGAAGCCGGCAACACAGAGAGAGGTAGGACGGATTTTCTCGTTCTACTGTTTCTTTTTTAATTACTCCTTCACAAACATGGGTTCTGCAAACGTACAGTATTAACTAGTTAGAACAACGGTAGATAACACTTAAACTCATGGCGGAAACAGAAACAGCACATGTAGGAAAACTGGTCGGCAGAGAAGAACACTCACACACACACAGTCGGTAACATCTAACAAAAACAAAACTCCCGCACACTTCCCTAAACATCAGTGCATTCTGGGACATCTCTTAAAGTGGAACAGTCCGTTTTTAACATCACAATTCCCAGTCGCTACATTGCCCCCACCAGCGTGTCGCCCGTCCCGGCGACTACAAGCTCAACACATAGTCCACATAGCGACGGGGAGGCAGCCTCTGCCGCCGCCCAGTCCTTCTTCGCACAGGCCCTCCCCCCCCACTGTTCATCTCACCATCTGCAGGGCAGGGTGAATTTGCGGGGGAAGAAGAGGCCCCGGGTGAGACGAGAATGTTATCACTTTCGCCTGATTTTACATGGGGCCGATAGGGTGCCAGACGGTCCTGGTGTAGCACCACCACCCGACCTCGGGCAGACATCCTCACCCGGTATACCACATCGGAGAGCTGCCCTAGCACCTCACAGGGGCCCACCCACTTACTAGCCAGTTTAGGTGAAACCCCTTTCTTCCGGGCGGGGTTGTAGACCCACACTTTCTCCCCAGGCGAGAAGGGGCGGCCCCGGCAGTGGACGTCATAAGCCCGTTTCTGTTTCCCCCCAGCCTGATCCTGGCACCGACGGGCAAAGTCATGAGCCTCCGCCAGCCGCTGCCGAAGGCTGTGTAGGTACTCCATGCCAGGCTGTTCAGGAAGGTCGGTGCTAGGGGGTCGGCCAAAGGCTAAGTCCACAGGAGTCCGAAGCTCCCTCCCAAACATGAGAGTGGCTGGTGTACACCCAGTGCTCTCTTGTACTGCCGATCGGTACGCCATCATGATCAGGGGCAGGTGACGGTCCCAATCGCGCTGATGTCGCTCAACCACGATTGCCAACTGTGTGGACAACGTCCGGTTGAAGCGCTCCACCAGTCCGTCACTCTGGGGGTGAAGGGGGGTTGTCCGGGTCTTCGTCACCCCCATGCGCTTGCAGACCTCAGTGAACACCTGCGCTTCAAAGTTCCGCCCCTGATCACTGTGCAGCTCCTCAGGCACACCGAATCGGCAGAACATCTCGCACACCAGTCTCTCAGCTGTGGTTGTGGCACTCTGGTCGGGAACCGCATACGCTTCTGGCCACTTAGTAAAATAGTCCAGGGCCACTAGGACGTAACGGTTCCCATCCTCAGTGAGGGGAAACGGCCCAAGGATGTCCACGCCCACGCGTTCCATGGGAGCCCCCACTTGGTAACGCTGTAACGGAGCATGGGAGCGTTGGGTGGGGCCCTTCTGGGCGGTGCAGGCATCACAGCAATGCACGAACAGTTCAGTGTCCTGCCTGCAACCAGCCCAGTAAAACCCCTGTCGCAGTCTGTTCAAAGTCTTTGACACCCCAAAGTGCCCTGCCCCCACTGAGCCGTGGACAGCCTGTAGCACCTGCTGGCGCCGGTCCTTTGGCACCAGCAGCTGCCAAACCACCCCCCCTCGGCCTGGTGCCTGCCAGACACGGTAGAGCAGTCCATCCCGCCGGTTCAGTGTGGCCCACTGGGAGTAGTAGGCCTTGGCTTCCACTGACAGTGCCGAGACCGCCTGCCAGGAAGGGCGTGCTCCTGCATCAACCCACTGCCCCACCTTGGATAGGATGGGATCAGCTTCCTGCGCAGACTGCCATTCCTGCCGCTCTACTGCTACCAGCCCCTCCTCCACTCCCTGAACCTGTTGCGCTACGGCCACCGGAAGAGTCGAATGGTCTCGTTCTTCTTTCCGCCAACAATGCCTGCAATCCGTTGCCTCGCAGGGCCGTCGGGAGAGAGCGTCGGCATTGCAGTGAAGTCGCCCGGCCCGATGCTGGACCTCAAAGTCGTAATTCTGCAGGGCTTCAATCCACCTTGCCAGTTGTCCTTCTGGTTCACGGAAGGTGAGGAGCCATGCCAGGGAGGCATGATCTGTCCGCAGAAGGAAGGGCCGGCCATAGAGGTAGGGTCGAAAGTGGTGAAGCGCTGTGATGACTGCCAACAATTCGCGCCGGGTAACGCAGTAGTTTCGCTCAGCACGATGCAGGGCGCGGCTGTAGTAAGCCACCACTCTTTCTCCCCCCTCTCTCTCCTGTGAAAGAACAGCCCCCAGTCCCGTGTCACTGGCGTCTGTGTCAACGATGAAACGGCACCCTGGGTCAGGGAGTGCCAGGATGGGGGCGGTGGTCAAGGCTTCATGCAGTTGGATGAAGGCAGCCTCACAACTCTCATTCCACTCAAACTTCCGCCCTTTGTCAGTGAGACGGTGTAGTGGGCTGGCGATGGATGCGAAGTTACGCACAAAACGCCGGTAGTATGAGGCAAGTCCCAGGAAGCTGCGCACCTCGCTGACATTTCTGGGGACCCGCCAGTTCCGGACAGCCTCCACCTTTGCTGGGTCGGTGGCAACACCATCAGCCCCCACTACATGTCCCAGGAACTTGGTTTCCTGTTGCAGAAGGTTGCACTTTTTAGGGTGCAACCGTAGGCCTGCTTCACGGATGGCACTGAAAACCTGGCGCAGGTTTGCCAGCGCCTGCTCGAAGTCAGTGGCGTGAACCAGCAGGTCATCGAGATAGACCACACACTGGCTCCGTGGAATGTGGGCCAGCACCCTCTCCATCAGCCTCTCAAACGTGGCAGGAGCATTGCATAGACCAAACGGCATCACTTTGAATTGCCAGAGTCCTTGACCGACGGTGAAAGCCGTCTTGGGACGGTCCTCTGGTGCTAGCTCTACCTGCCAGTAGCCGCTTCTCAAATCCAGGGAGCTGAACCATCGTGACCCTACGATGTGGTCCAGGGCATCGTCAATGCGGGGTAATGGATAAGAGTCCTTACGGGTCACTGCGTTCAGACGCCGATAGTCCACACAGAACCTCCATGTGCCGTCTTTCTTTTGCACTAAGACAACAGGGAAGGCCCAAGGACTGTTGGATGGCTCTATCACCCCCGCTGTGGCCATGGCCTGGATCAACCGCTCAGCAGCCTCCCGCTTAGCAAGCGGAAGCCGATAAGGGCGTAGACGGATGGGCGCAGCTGTACCTGTGTTGATGGTGTGCTGCACCAGCCCTGTCCGAGTGCACTCCTCATCTCTAGCAGCAAAGATGTCCAAGAACTCTTGAAGCAGGTCCCCCAACTGTGCACTCTGTTGCGGGTCCAGCTGCTCACTGCTCCGCTGTGCGAGTTCTTGGACAGCTTGGACAGTCTCAGGGGTGGGCTGATGATGTTGTCCATGCCGCATTGGTGCCTCGTATTGCTGCTGGATCGCAGCTGCTGATCCACTGTTAACCCTAGACTGCTGTTGTGGGTCCATAGTTGCTGCACCACGCTCACTGGAACGCTGCTGCTGAGGTGCTTGTGTGTGTGTGCGTCTTACCCTCTTCCTATCCCGTCGACGTTGGAGAGGCAGGGTCTCCGTCCCGATGTGGATGAGTCTCTTTGACACATCCACCACAGCTCCCCAACGTTCCAACAGGTCGAGGCCGATAATACAGGGGTCCAGGATGTCAGCCAACCAGAACTCTTGCTCTGTTTCAGTCCTCCCAGCCCGTGCCCTCAGGCTTCGTTTCCCAAGCATTTCTGAGAGCCCCCCCGTCACAGTCCTGATCTTGTTGGAGGTGGGTGCCCACCCGGACGACTCCCCATCACTAGTCTCCGGTAGCACCCCTGGGCGCACCAGAGAGATAACGGACCCTGAGTCTACCAGGGCCCTGCAGGCGTGTCCATTGAGGTAGCAGAGTAGGTATAGGCCATGGGCACGACCCAACCTGCCGATCTGGTTAATGTTCTCGGTGGGGGATTCAGTTGGCTGGCTGGGGGGCAGGTTCCCCACAGTGCCCCCCAGCTCTAGTTTTCCGAATGGTGGGAAATGGGGTGCCGGGGTGCAGGTGCAGGGCAGTCACGAGCAAAGTGCCCCATTTCTCCACACCGGTGACAGCCACTTTGGGGTCGGCGTGCCCGTGGCCTCTTTGGTAGCTGTCGTTGACTTGTTGGAGCTGGGGAAGGTTGAGCCTGGCAGACCACCACCTCCTCATCATCATCACTGGTCTCCACTTTTCGTACCTGGGGTCTCACCATACGGTGGGGTGATAACACAGTCTCGACCCGTTCTGCTTCCTCCAGCGCAGCCTGCAGGGTTGTGGGTGCACTGAGGCAGAGGTGTTCTCTCAGCTTTTCAGGTGTGAGACCTCGGATGAAGGCGCTCAGGGCTAGCTCATCACGTGCTGATGGATCGAAAGTGGGGTAGCCCTGTTCAGTGTAGAAACGCACATCTGCTGCATAGGCACCCAATGCTTCACCTTCGGCTCGGTGTCTATGAGCCAACTGGTCTCTCATCTGATCGGTTGAGGTGCGTTTTCCAAAGCGCCGTTTCAGAGCCATAGTAAGGGTTACATAGTCATTTAGCTCCCCTGGTGCTACATCCATTAACACCTGCAGTGCTTTTCCCTCTAAGGCCAGAACGATATGGGCAGCTGTTTCAGCAGCATTCCATCTGTTCATTAGCGCTGCCATCTCAACCTGAGCAAGGTAGGGTTCTAGTGGTGTGATACCTGCATATCGTGGCAGCTTGTAGGTGTTCTGTGACGGGGGGTGTGGCAACGGTGTGGGAACAGCACCTCTCACCTCCGACGTCGGGCCATGCCCGGCCGATGAGCTCTCCATCCTGCAGCGGGGAATGGCCCCTCCCGTCGCAGTCACCGTGTGTGGCGCAGCCGGGCCGTCCTCGGAGTGATGAGCGGAGAGGATGCTTCTCGGTGCGGATGTGGAGCGACGCGGAGTGCTGGCGCCATCCAGGACAGGCAAGCGGGCTCCGCCGGGGATATGCTCTTTGAGTCCGCACTGCTTGTCGAGATGTGCGAGGAGCTCCGTGATAATTCTGTGTTCCTGTTCCATCTCTCTGTAGTGGGAACGTTAGCTTAGCTTAGCTGATCCCACTTCTGACACCAATTGTGGCGAAGCCGGCAACACAGAGAGAGGTAGGACGGATTTTCTCGTTCTACTGTTTCTTTTTTAATTACTCCTTCACAAACATGGGTTCTGCAAACGTACAGTATTAACTAGTTAGAACAACGGTAGATAACACTTAAACTCATGGCGGAAACAGGAACAGCACATGTAGGAAAACTGGTCGGCAGAGAAGAACACTCACACACACACAGTCGGTAACATCTAACAAAAACAAAACTCCCACACATTTCCCTAAACATCAGTGCATTCTGGGACATCTCTTAAAGTGGAACAGTCCGTTTTTAACATCACAATTCCCAGTCGCTACAATAATTTCTGAGCTAATGGATGTCTTGGTTAAATATATTCATAACAATGATTTCCATGTACAGGACTGAATGCTTTATTTTATAGGCCTTCCCTTCTGCTCCTCTACAGCAGTAACAATATGCAACAGTAGTGTCAACCTAGAAATAGAGTTATCTTACATAAATATATTGAAACAACACGTAAAGCACCTTTAGCGTACCTGACTTACATGAGCTTTTATGACCTATTTCTGACTGAAACAAATATGAAAATGCAAATGAGGTATAATTTCAAGTTACAAGGCATTAATTTAATCACTCCAAATTGCATGACTTAGTGGTTATGGAGTGTCTGGAGATCCATAGTAATCTGGAGCTTTAGAGAACTGTCTTCCTCCACAGACACCCACCCAGACTCATCTGTTGTTAAATCAGGAGGCAGAGAATGAGGGAGTAATGAATAAATTAGTCTAAAACCGCGCACTTTCACAAAGTTTTTCCCATCTCATATTTTAATGCATCACCCTTTTTTGTTTCACCCCTCCACAAACCAAAGTGAAAAAGAAAGTTTTGCAGTGAGAGGGGTTAGTTCTTCAGCCCTAATCATATTTAAACAGGTACATTTATGTATATTTTGCAGAATGTGTTATCATTTTTAACACTTGACATAAATGAGTGATGTATCTGAGTATAACTGTGCATTCATTTGACATATTCCAAGAGAAAACAAAACACCAACAATGGGAATACATATAAGAAGTTGAAAATGCTGCATATTTATTTCCTTATGTGTTAAATATAGCACTTCTACATGTTTGTCCCCATTTTTCACATGTGATAAACAATACATCTGTTGTGAAGTGGTGCTTTGGCTGTTGTCATCAGCACTTTTATCACTTTCTGAGAAATGAAGCTCTTACTGTAAAGTGAAAGTGGACTCACTGTAATGCACTGCACTGTACCGCCTGTCACAATGAACAGAAGCTCAGCAGAGCGAGAGGAAAGAAGACCAGAGGGGATGTGGAGGGGGAGGACTGAGGCTAAGTGTTATACGGAGACAGGCAGTGACCTCGTGGGAAAGGTACACACCATCTCAGTTCATGAATTGGCTCCAGATGGGAACTGGCAAGTGGGAAATGCGGAAGAGAATTGTATCGACAAGCCATGCCTGGGCAGGCCCAGAGCGAGGCCATTAGCCATGTTGCCGTGCCACCAGGGAAAGCTCCGTCAGACTGAGATTTCACTTTTGATGGGAGTTCGCTTCAGCCGTCCTGCCCGGCAGCCAAACACAGGAGCAGCAGAATCCCAATCAAGGTGCTGATGAGAAAAGCCCTGGAAAACTAAAGTAATAAATACTCCTAATGTAGAGAATGGATTAGGATAATGGTCTCGTCCCTGCTCATCTCCTTCTTTTTAATGAGATTATTACAAGGCTCTATTACCCCGATGACTCGCTCTGTCCTTCCTTAACTTTTACTAATTCACACCATCTATTGTTAGGACCTGAAAGTTGGGAGGCTATTATCACCACAAGGCTCAGCAGGAACACAGCAGGTACTTTGAGACTTACCTGCTGGCTGTCATATGTGAAAGGAAGCAGTAATGAAAACAAAAAAGTTATGATTGTTGTGAACTTCACATAGATTAAAGGGTCACTGAGTAAGATTTAGGAGGAAATGGAATATAAAACTCATTATTGTGTTTTCATTAGTGTATAATCCTCTAAACCTAGAGTGGTTATGTTTTCTGAACATTAGATTGAGATGTTTTTTTTTTGTTGTTGGTTTTTTTTTACTTTTTATTTTAATATTTTAAATCACTTTTACAATGCTGAAACAACAACAACAACAACAACAAAAAAAAGAAACTCACACAATACAACAAGGTGGGATGCTGTTCCTGATGCATTCGACTGCTTTTCCATACCTGATCTGATATCAAGAATTACTGTCCTTGAATATGACCCATTTCTCCCATCTTCTCTTAAAAGTTCCCATCTTAATCTTCAGGTGAAATGTTAATTTTTCCATGGTATATATATATTTCCTTTATAATGTCCAGCCATTGTTGTGATCAAAGAGGGTCACTTTTTAACCAGTTCCTTGTGACTACCTTTTTGCAGGCAAGAATTAAAATTTTAAATAAGTTAAGTGTCTTCTCTTTAACCCTTTCATGCATAGTGGTCAGTACAGTGGACAGCTATTCTACAGCTATTCTCCTGTATATTCACAGATTTTGTTGTTTTATTTGCTTAGCAACCAACACAGTGGACGCTTATGCATCATCTCATACACTGCACTTCATACCATTACTGTAACTTTCCTGTTCTTGATAAACCTGATCTGCAATAACATATTTGAGTATAAATCAAATGCTAATTATTATTACACTGTAATTAACATTTTTTAAAAGAAAAAAACATGTTTTTTTTTCACATTATCTGAGTGTGTAATAACTAGTATTATAGTATGTTAAAATGTGAGAAAACATCAGATTATCGGCATTAAAAATGTTTGTATTTCATAGTTTTCACACAGTATGTTGCTTCAAAAATTAAATGCATGGTGTCCAGCTGAGTGGACATTTTTGTAACTTCTTGAAAAATTGGTTCATAAAAAAAGTTCAATCACATTGGTTTTTTTTTTGTTTTTTTGTTTTTTGCTTTTTTGCCTAAAGAGGAATACATACACTCAGAAAAAAAAAATCTCGATTAAGGTTCTCATAATTCATGCATGAATTATGTTCATGCATGAAGTTAGCATGCACGATGTTAAAATACATTGTCAAGTACTAGACCAAGGTAGATAGTCTGGGGGTCCATTGGGATTTTATAATTTAAGATATTCTCCATTGTCTGAACAACATGATTCCAAAACATTTGCATTTTTACACATGTCTAGAAGATATGCGATTGGTTGGCATTCATGTGACCGCATCCTCTCCATTTAATATTTCAATTCAATTCAACTTTATTTGTATAGCCCAATATCACAACAAGGTTATCTCCAAGGGCTTTACAGAGGCAGTTGGAGTAAACAATAGTCAAATAAACAGCAAGAAAATGAGTAGTGTCCAAGGCATCCCCCGTCCTTAGACCCTCCTTCTCGGCAAGGAAAAACTCAAAACCCAGTGGGAAAAGGGAGAAACCTCGGGGAGAACCACAGTGAAGGAGAGATCCACTCCCATGGACGGACAGGCTATAGATGCACCAGGACTGATGGATGTCCATTTGCAGATGTAGTTCTAGTCTGCAAGGATGCAGTAGGGAATATTTGGTGTAATAAAAAAGCAAATAAGGTTTTTCCAGCCAAATTCTCGCCAACCTTTAGAACTGGTGGATGTTTGCTGCGTTTTACACATAGAATGCCACTCACTTTCAGACAGTAATAGATTGAGATGTTTTAAGGTGGTTCAGAGGTGACTTACTGTATTGTTTCCATTTAATGATGGGTTCAATTGTTTTCTCATTACCTACTCTGTTTAAGTGTGGGTCAGTTTTAATATCCTGTTAACTTTTGTGCTTTTCACATTTTGAGGTTGAGGCCAAGTCAGTTAGTTTACAATTTCACTTCTAGACACCATCAAACATTAAAGGATTTGTTAGGATTCAGTTGACATGTTCCCAGTTCAGAGGAGCAGATAGGAGTACCAGTAAGAAAACTAAACATACTGTTGTACACGGAAGAGCAAGCAAAACAAACGACATTTTAACCACCAAATAACATCAACACCAGTTAATGTGTATGCTGTATTTAGAATATTTTCGCATTATTTCTTTGCCATCGGGAAACTGAATCCATCCCAGACACAGGAGGCGCTGTTCTCCCCTGCTTCAATAGGTTAGTTTGTTTGTTAGTTTAATGTCAAGTAATGTTTTAAAGGTACAATGTGTAATATTTAAGGGAATCTAAAAGCAAAGCAGCAAATTATGATGCTCCTCAGATTATCCAACAGTAGCTGCAAATATTAAGGTTCTATTTGATTAGTCTTTTCTGGGCATTTTGTCCACAGAGCATACATCATATTGACAAAAGTATTGAGACACATTGAATTCATGTGTTTCATTACTAACGGGGCTGGTCGACAAGATTCTAATGACTAATATCAGAATTTTATAACAGGAACTGCAACTATAACTGTACATGCCACCAGTATTACATTCATAACAAAACATAATTGAAATTACTCATAAATGGGATTTGACTGGGTTGTTATGTCACAAATAACTAGTTTACAGTGTTTGGTTTAAACTAATGCCGCGTTTTCAGTGCGTGGTACCGGCTTGACTTGACTCGGCCTTTTTGCGTTTCCATTATGAAAAAGGACCTGAAATCAGGTACCCGGTACTAGTTTTTTGGTATCACCTCTGCCAAGGTTCCAAGTGATGCTAAACTGTGACGTGTAACACTGCAGACCACTGATTGGTCAGACAGTTTTCTCTGTGACCCGCTGTTTTACAAAAAACAGATGCGGAAGTGGACAGTAAATATAGCAGTACAATAATCCACATGATAACAGCCCAACACTACACCATGGTCGGTCGAGGAGATTCAGTCTTTGGTGGCCGACGTAAAAATTCAGACGAGACAACACGCAACGAGCGAGTTTATCAGCAACTCTCTGAGCAGACGACACAGAAATTATGTGCCGCATCGCTATGACGACCAGGTACCGTAAACTCAGTAGTATCCAGTAATGGAAATGGTCTCCAGGAATACCGAGCTGAGCCGAGCCGAGTCTAGCTGGTTCCACATAGTGGAAACACGGCATAAGGCTACATTTACACGCAGCCAAGTATCTGGCAAAACTGAGTTTTTTCTCTGTTTTTGGGCCTATCGTTTACACAACAACGATGGCCACGGCCACCGAAAATGATGGTTTCTAAAAACTCTGGCCAAAGTGGAGACTTCAGCAAATCTCCGCTTTCACATTTGTGTGTAAACACAGGGAAATGGAGATCTCGGTCAACCGTCACAGTTTTGAAGGGAAACACATTTGCGTCACATGTGCAACTCTTGGTTCATTTTGCAGTCGACGTTCTCCTGCAGCCTGGTTGATTTATAATCTAATGCTACATTTTACAAAGGCTGGACTTCTTTGTCTGTCCAGACAAAGGATCCATGATTGTAGCCTGCAAAAGGCTGATGGAAGTAACATTTTATTGTGATTCTTTTCAGGATTCTGATCAGTTAAAGGTACTCGATCATCTCACCACACTGCCATGTACAGGGCTGGGATGCTGTTGAGGATTATTTCTGGAAAATGGTCATGTGTGCACAAGGTTGTTTTTTTTTTTTTTTGTTAAATGAAGAGGGGGAAATATCCATTTTCCAAAATACCCAGCTACGAGTAAATGTAGCCTAAATCACATTTGTCTTCAAAAGCTTTTACAGAATCACCCATAAAATTGTATGAGTGAGATTACACTCCTGCCTGAGTGTTTGGGGAATGCTTATAACCTTTTCCACAATACCTTTACGTGAAGTAATCAACTTTCTTCCTTGCAATAAGCAGGAATGTAATTTCATCTGGATGATTCAAAGTAACAAAAATGAACACAGGTATGAAGATTCCACTTTGCTTCAGATGGCAGGACGTGAGTACCATGTTTGAATAGAAGATGGAGGTTTCAGTTCACATTATGTTCATGTATTTCTAACCATTTCCAACTGAGTCAATTGAGTATTATGTGAATAGCAAATCTGGAACAACACTTTTAAGCAAGACCCCACAAGCACAAAAAAAAAAAGACATATATGAGAGTTTAACAAGACGTTACAGGCCATCGCCATGTTGTAAAGTGAGCATCCAAGTGGAGACCTTACTTTTTGACAGTGGTGACAGACTGTGATGCGGAACTCGCCTAGCGGTGCTGAGAGAGGCGTCTATTCTGATCAGCTCCGCTCGGAGCAGGATATTTGGAGTGAACACTGTCAAAACCCTCTGCAATGCTCGTCTCAGCCAAAGACAACTAGTGCCACAGCACATCAGTCAAAGACAGGCCTCAATACCTCTGACGCCACCAGAGAAAATTTGGTGTGAGAGTGTGAATACATAATAAAAGTTTGCGGGTGACATTTTTCTTTAAAGCAGAGCAAATACATCTGGCTAGACAAGTTTCAATCAATTTTTAATAAAGGCCACCACACTCAACAGAAGCAAGTTTGGTAATAAATGTATTTAAGAGAACTTTCAGGTGGCACAAACATTTCTGTCATATTGTCAGAAGCTTTTTTTTTTCAAGCAATAGGATTGTTTTCTTGTTTGATTAATCACGTACAGGAAAACAGGAACTGCAGTCACAGCATATTTGCCTTTTCTATCTCTCTAAATCCTCATCCATCCTTCTGCCAGCAGCTCTCCACATGCATGCCCGTCTCTCACCTCGTACAGTATGTGTCTGTGTGTGAATGTATTCCTCCTCTTAGTTGTCTATCACCACCTACAGTATGTGTTTGCATGTGCCTCTGCGTATGCATGTGTTCGCTGTCTGACTCTATAAGCCAAGGGAGTCGAGGGAGTTGTCAGAGGGTGGTTGCCCTGGTTTCCTTTGCAAGAAAGATGAGCATCTCCCGCGCAACCTCAGAACAAAGAGGCAACCTGCATGACTGTTGGAGTGAAAAAATAAACCATCACAAACTGGCTCACAAACCACTCAAATTTACCACTGAAGAAAAATAGGACCTTGGGCTGGTCTCATAAAGATGTTGTACACTATAATCTATAATGTTAGGTCAGTCTAAGTTTGGTTTAGTTTAGTCTAATTTAAGTCTAAGTTAAACAGTTTGACAAAAATAACATTTCCACACACAGCTTTCATCTAAGGTTACCTTCAAACTAAGATTTTAATTTATTTTTTTGTTTTGAAGGTTTTAATGTTTGGGTAATTTAAATTCTGGGTAATTAAATTATTGTTGGCTGATTCTGCTCTTTCTTAAAAACAACTTTAACCCTTTCATGCATACTGGTCACTACAGTGGACACTTACTCTACAGCTGGTCTCTTGTATATTCACAGGTTTTGTTGTTTTAGTTCCATATCAGCCAACACAGTGGACACGTATGCACCATCCCATACACTGACATTCATACCGTTACTGTAACTGTGCTATTGTTGATAAACCTGATCTGTACTAACATGTTTGAATGTAAATCAATTGCTAGTTGTTATTAGACTGTAATTAACAGTTTTCTTAAACAAAAAGTTTTTTTGCATATTATCTCCATGAAATGAGTAATAACTAGTATTAGAGTATGCTAAATGTGACCAAACATCAGATTGGCTGCATTAAAAAAAAAAAAAAAAAAAAAATGATCATGTAGTTTTCACACAGTTGATCACTTTCTAATATTACGTGTTAAATACGTGTTTCTTTGCTTGTAGAAGCCAATAACATAATAAAAGACCGATAACGTAATAACAGCTGATAATGTAGTAAATTTGCCATTTTTCAACTGTAATAGGCCAATGATGTAATAAAAGTTCTGAACCGATAATGTAATAACTTTTGGACAATAACGTAATAACTTATTATGTTATTGGCCTGGTAAAAAAAAAATCTTTGCAAATGTAATAACTGAGCTAATATTGTAATAATATATTAAGTTTCATTTATTGGATATAACTGTGATCAAATTTCTCTCTCTCTCTCAATAACCAGCAAATAATGGGATAAGTTATGCAATTGGCCAAAAGTTATTTGGTATCGGTTCAGGACTTTTATTACAATACTGGCCTGTTATTATGTTACTGGCTTTTGACATTTCAAAAATGGCAAATTTATTATGTTATCGGCCATTATTACAAATTAAACACACGGTGTCCAGCTGAATGGACATTTTTGTAACTCCATTAAAAATAGGTTCATTAAAAAATTTCAACCATTGTTTTTTTCATGCCTAAAGAGTAATAAAAACACTCAGGAAAAAAAATCTTGACTAAGGTCCTCATAGTTCATGCATCAAAGGGTTAAACATGTGGTACCAGGCACAACAAACCTCGCCCCTCGCACATATTGTAGGTTAGTTTGGCATCGATCCAGCTGATGTCATCATGTCTGTGCATATGCTGATGTCAGCATGTCAATTGCCTCTATATATATGGCAAGTTTGAAGTAAATCGAAACAAAATTGATGTTTTATACACATTTAAAATTTTGCCCATTGTAAGTAAATGGGGAAACAAAAAGATTTGAAAAATTCATTAAAAAAATTGAACTTTGACCTACTTTTCCCAAAATGTTTTCACATCTATTCTGGGTCACAGGCAATCTATACAATAAACCCAATTTGATATAAATTCAACAATACTTTTGCTGCTACAGTGTTAACAAACAAACACAGAAACAAACCGAACCAAAAACAATACCCCTTACCTCCCCTTTTTGAGGGGGGGGTAACAACTCAGCAAAGTTCATCAAAGTGGAAAATCTTCAGTCCCAAACTATATTTCATGGAATGCCTTTATCTTTTATTACGGCATCTACTTGTTCAGGCATCATTTCAATAAGGTCCCAACATATCTATTTAGGTGCATCATTACATGGTCACATGTTGGGTCATGAAGTGTTTCCGTATTTAATATCTCATTCTGTATTATCATGGATCCATTATGACCTACACACAGCAGGTGGGTGTAATAACCCAACTGTCTGATGGGTCACAGGTTGGGATGGTTTGACTTCACATTGGGTTCAAAATAATGGTCCAGTGCATTGGGTTGGAGATGCCACCTGAAGTCAAGGCTCATCATTCTTTGCAGGTCATAGTTTTACCAGACTGTGACCTGGGCCAGAGTGGTGGATCAGTGGTTAATGCTGCAGGATCAGGAAGAAGGTCCTAGGTTTGATTCGAGTTGGAGCAGCACTTTTCTGTTTTATCTATCAACATTTATGCTAGGTATGTTGGGAAAAGAACTACAGGGTGGGGAAGCAAAAGTTACAATATTTTGAGGCAGGGATTGAAAGATAGTGTATGACCAGTTAGTTTATTGAAAGTCATGAGAATTTATTTGCCACAAGAAAATTGACATAATAGAAAATGTTTTTATTCTATGTGTCCTCCTTCTTTCTTCACACGCTTCCTGAAACTTGCGCAAGTGTTCCTCAAATATTGGGGTGACAACTTCTCCCATTCTTCTTTAATAGTATCTTCCAGACTTTCTCGTAATAGTTTTGCTCATAGTCATTCTCTTCTTTCCATTATAAACAGTCTTTATGGACACTCCAACTATTTTTGAAATCTCCTTTGGTGTGACGAGTGCATTCAGCAAATCACACACTCTTTGACATTTGCTTTCCTGATAACTCATATGGGCAAAAGTTTCTGAAAAGGTATGGATAATAGTGTTAGGTATGATTATGATATCAATATATGTTTGGTTTCAAAACAATTGACGTAGTGAGAAAAAACAACTAAATGTTCATTGTAAATTTTGCTTCCCCACCCTGTATATTCTATCAGCTGAACACATAGTAAGTAAGTAAGTAAGTAAGTAAATTTTATTTAGAGAGCACTTTTCACAGACAGAGTCACAAAGTGCTTTATCATTCAAATCAGAATCAAATTAAGTTTACAGAGACCCAACAGAATCCTTCAGGAGCAAACACTTGTGATTGGTGACAGTGGCGAGGAAAAACTTCCCTTTAACGGGCAGAAACCTCGAGCAGACCCAGACTCCTGAAGGATGGCTGTCTGCCTTGACCAGTTGGGGTTAAAGAGAGAGAGTAAAGGAGGAGAAAAGAGAGAGCGATAGAGATATAGAGAGACTGGGGGGGGGGGGGGGGGGATGACACATGGAGTACGTTATGATGAATACATAGAGTGTAATCAGTTTGTGGTGGCCCTGGGTCAGGTGGGAGACTAAAAAGCCTTTTTGAACAGGAGGGTTTTGAGGTGTTTCTTAAAGCTCTCTACATAGACCTATGTTTTCCTCCTAATTTTGTCGGTGTCACTCGTAATTGACTCTTGCATTGGTAACAGAGCTTAGTTCACTGGGATGTCGCCTAAGGGGTGGTTTAAATTTTAATTAGAGTGTGCGAGTAAAACAGAAACTGTTATTAGCATTGTTCTGAAACTTCCTAACCTAAGACTTACTAACCCAAATCTCTGCGGTAACAGTTAGATACACAAACCAGGAACACCAACTGACCCAAAGGAGGAACAGGGCTTATAAATAGTTATCACACATGCTAAATAGTGTCACATAAAGTGGAATTATGTTTTCTTGATTATGTGTTCTTGACCATTCCTGACATTTCCAAGTCAAAGACTATCTCATAATTCTTCATAGCTCTCTCAACTTTCTGAAAGTTGAAAGTTTCTGAAAGTTTTAAGCTGAACTGCGCTCATGTGTACTTCTGGGGACAATGATCTATGTTTTTTTAGGAAAATGAAAGCTGGAAATTTTTTAGTTGTAAAGTCTGAATTTACTCAGTATTTAATCCTTTGATGCATGAATTATGAGGTCCTTAATCAAGGTTTTTTTTTTTTTTTCTGAGTGTTTTTTATTCCTCTTTAGGCATGTAAAAAAACAATGTGATTGAAATTTTTTATTAACCTGTTTTTTTATGAAGTTACAAAAATGCCTACTCAGCTGGACACCATGTGTTTAATTTTTGAAAAAAAAAGAAAAAAATAGGAAAAAAAGAGAGACATGTATTTAAAATGCAATATCAGAAAGTCATATACTGTGTGAAAACTATGAAATATTTTTTGTAAAGCAGCTAATCTGATGTTTTCTCACATTTTATCATACTTTAATACTAGTTATTACATACTTCATCTAGATAATGTGAGAAAAAAACTTTTTGTTTCAGGAAACTGTTAATTACAGTCAAATAACAAATAGCAATTGATCTACTCTCAAACATGTTACTGCAGATCAGGTTTATCAAGAACAAAAAAGTTGTTTGATATGCAACTAAAACAGCAAAACACATGAAGATACAAGAGAACAGCTGTAGAGTAACTGTCCACTGTAGAGACCATTATGCATGAAAGGGTTACAATAACTGAGTCCAACCTACAATGATTAAGAACTAAACAGTTTTGGGCCAAACATACATTTTTATCCATCTGTCTTAGATTGCAGCCTTGCTCAAAGTCTATCTTTGTGAAACTGGCCCCTCATCTAATAGTACTTAGACTAATTAAGCTCTTAGACTTTTCTCTTCCTGTTTTGGTTGTTTACTTAAATCTGATTGAATATGTGATTTATTAATCCCTATCCGATGGGATGGAGTTATTGTGGCAGAGGATTACAACTCTGCTGAACACTCATCTGAGCCTTTTGGAGGCTGTTTGTTTTACGGTACTCCCATCTGAACTTTCTCTGCTGTAGCTGATGGTTTTTGTGCATCCAGCGCACAGCCTCCTTGGGCTCCACTAAATGAATTAGGGAGGCCTGAGTAGCTACATTTTTAGCCTCATGCACTAGATGCACATTATCCTGAGCCGTTGAAAGCCTAAATACTTGCTGTGCCTCACTACAGCGTTGATCTGCCATCAAGAGCCCACAGAGAGGTCGAAGAGGAAGACAAACTGGAGAGCACTGAGGAGAGAGTGGCTGATGACAGAAAAATCAATTAATTGAATCAGCGGACATGGATTGAGTTGCACTGCTGTGATAAAACAAAGTGCACATTATGTTTTAAAATTAGTAAAAAAATGAGTTAAGCAGGTAGAGGAGGCCAGCAGTCCTGACTATAAAGAATACTTATCATCTTTTATAGTCAAAGCAGCTCCACGGAGGCTCCCTGGGTTTGGCTGCAGTGCATACAGACACAGAGGCACCAGAAGACGCCTTCGCTTTTCCTCCCATGAGATTCACATCCTGCATCAATATTTAAGTTTGTTTATGTTTAGCAGTGTCTCTTATTGACCGAGCTCTGGGTACTTTTATATTTTCTTCACTTAACGTGTTGTTTTGTGCAGAGCTCTTAACTTGTAAACTCACATGTGAAATATTTCCACATCAAAATATTTAAAAACAAATAGGCCTGCTACATTTTGTTGACTTGTGTACTTAACATATCAATAAAGGTTCTATATATAAAACTTTGTAACTCCATTTCTAAACATTGGAAGCTTGGTGTCACATTTTAATGGTTTAACAGGTAGTATACTATTAGTCTAACAGCAAAAATGTCAGAGCACAGGTGTCAAACATATGGCCTGCAGGCCAAAACCGGCCCAACAAAAGGTCCAATCGAGCCCGCAGGATGAATTTGTGAAATGCAAAAATTATGCTGATGACAGGGTGTTTGCGCAGGTCTTGAAAGTCTTAAAAAGTTTTTGAAACACTGTTCTCCAGACCATGAAAAGTCTGCAATTTTGTGTGAAAGTCTTACTAAAGTTTGAAAGAAATTTCTCTCAGTAGAATTTTAGTGTGCTCAAAGGCACAGAATCTTGTAAAATAAGAAATACATGAAGAAACTATATAAAAAAATTTATATGATTTCACTAACTGGTTGGTACTGGAATGATTCTAGTGGAACTTATTTGTGTGATATCCATGCACTTTTGTGATTCTCATGTGTTTGGAAAATGTTTCTGTCAGTAAAATGTAATTTACTGCGACTTGTGCATCCTTTCATTCATACATTTATTAAAATGAACTTTTCTACTACAGAATCTGAAACAAAAAGTAGGCATGCAGGTATAAAAGTGCATAAAGTCAAGGTCTCGAGGGAAAAATAGCAGTTTTGAAAAAGTCTGGAATTTTCCTTTGGATAAAGAACAAATACCCTGTGATGATACTAACAATCAATGATGTAAAAATCATTTTAGTTCATGCTCAATATACAAACCAATTCAATCTCAAGTTGCTCAGATTAGAAAAATGCTCTCATATATCCTCTAAATAATGATTACCCCAATTTTTTTTCCCCTTCGTTTTAGTGTAAAAAGCCAAAATAATTGAAAATATTTACATGTACATACTATCCTTTCACAATAAAATGTGAATAACCTGAACAAATATGAACAACCGGAAATATCTAAAAAAAAATTAAGTGCAAATTTTTTTTTTTTAACTTTTTATTTTAATATTTTCTATCACTTTTACAGTGTAGTAACAAAAAAACAAACAAACACACAATACAACAAGGGGGTGATGCTGTTCCTTATGCACCAGATCTGATATCAAGAATTAATTAAGTGCAATTTTACCAACATTCTACCCGTTACTAAATGTTTTTTGTATTTGTAGATCCACTTGATATGTAAGTTGTAATATACATGTAACTGACAAAGTGAGGCAGAATATTGTTAAAATATTAACTTTTTAGTTTAGGTTTTTCCTTTTATTCCAATTTCTAAGGTAACTTTGTGGATGTAAACATTTTCATAATATAATTTTACTTTTTTCACTGTTATTATTTTACTGGGTTGGCCCATTTGAGATGATATTGGGCTGAATGTGGCCCCTGGAATAAAATGGGACACCCCTGTCCAAGTGGAACAAATGACATACTGTGTATTTTCGCCAGTTTTATACATATCAGAGCAGAAAGCTTTAATCTCTTTATTGGCAGTGCTGTCAACAGTAGACTATTATTTCACCTTGAATATCTGTCACATCTGTATTCAAACGTCATTCACTGTGCACTTAACATGGCTGTAGCAGCATCATTAAACTCCGTCATGCTCCGTTATCCCCTAATAACATCTAGTTTAACGCTCACTTAGCTGAACGCTATTCAATGATCTATGACAACCCTATAACTCAAGAACCTTGCTCCATCCACAGTGGAGATAGAGCAAGATAACCAGATCACAGGTGCACTACATCAGTCTCTGCAAGTCTGAATGGGATTACCTGTCCTCTGTAGCCCGAGCTGTACGGGGGGGAGGGATGGAGCAAAGAAGCTAGGGAAATAGGTCAAGCACACTGATAAGGGCAGGTGTTCTTTTGAAGATGTGTCTGCAGTCTCCTGGGAAGCAAGTACAGAGAAACATTACTACTTCAATAAAAAAAAAAGAAAGCTTCTGTTCAAATCAGCCCACTGGTTCAAGCGGCTCTCTTCGATAAATGTTCATTGAAGTCAAAAGGCAAACAATCGACGGTGCTGCATGAAATTAATGATCATCCAGTTTTTCACAAACACATGAGACTGGAGATAAAAGATGAATTAACTAACGTTTTCTTTTTCTGTTTGCTGATATGTTTCATCGATATGTTTGCCTTACAGAAGTACTTACAGGCTCCTGTAGACGCACCGCTCCTAAAACGTCTTATCATGATCCAGATAGCATCAAGTAAATAAATGGAAACTGATACTGCAGCAGTTCAGTGGGGACGGCAGGGAACAGCAGCGGAGCTTAAAAAGGTGCAGTCGACACTCACAGAGGGACTTAAAGAGGCTGTGCATCGAACAAATCTACTTTTTATTTACTTAACTTGCAATTTAATATTTAACAAGGTCAGTTAAAATATGTCACAGCTGTTCTTCTGAGGTTATCTGGAAACGTCTTCCAAATGAATGTATCATCCCCTTGTTTAACTATAACTGCACGTACAGTATGTTAAAGCTACAAATAAAGTAACTGCCAACGTGATACGATGTGATATGATTTGATATGATATTATTTGATATAATCTATTATTTAATATGATATTATTGGCTGCCGAGTTACCATTTGTTTACATTACACCTGTGTTCTGATGTGTTCGAAAGATGTCAACTATGATGCACATTTATTTAAAACAAAATATGTTAAAAAAGAAAAAAGATATTATTCTATATGATTTGATATGACATTATTTGATATAATATGATATTATTTAATATGATATGACATTATTTGATATTATGATATTATTTGACATGATATTCGATGTGACATATTACTGAATATGATATTATTTGATATGATATTATTTAGTTTGATATTGTTTGATATGATATTTGATGTGAGATGATATTACTGAATATAATATTGTTTGATATGATATTTGATGTGATATGATATTATTTACTATGATATTGTTTGATATGATGTTTGATGTGATATGATATTATTTAGTATGATATTGTTTGATATGATATTTAATGTGAGATGATATTACTGAATATAATATTGTTTGATGTGATATGATATTATATAGTATGATATTGTTTGATATGATGTTTGATGTGATATGATATTATTTAGTATGATATTGTTTGATATGATATTTGATGTGATATGATATTACTGAATATAATATTGTTTGATATGATATTTGATGTGATATGATATTACTGAATATATTATTATTTGATATATTTGATGTGATATGATATTATTTGGTATGATATTGTGTGATATGATATTGTGTGATATGATATTCGATGTGATATGATATTATTTGGTATGATATTATTTGATATGATATTCTATATGATATGATACGATTCAGCCCTAGTGGATTCAGTTCTACATAAAATCATTAAATGTGATGAAGAATATGACACTGTGCAATTCAATATATTTTAATGTAAGCACACAGCATAATAATAAGTTAACTAAATTTTAACTAAAATTTTACTTCACATAGTTTACTTGTGGAAATACCCCAAGCAGAGTCGGCCCTTTTTTCACCGTTCCACTAATGTTAGCATAGATAGAGCCCTCCGCCCAAAGGCACAACAGCTCACAGATCTCGGCGCCATGAGCCTACTGGTGTCCCCTGTATGCCCGAAAAAATTTGTGGGACCCTGGGGGACGGGGGCAGGGGCGGGGGCATAATTTGAGTAATTCTGCAACTAACGCGACAGACCTGTACGTGCAGGATGTGGTGGGTTATATACCTCTGTAGATAAAGCTGTGAGAAAGTGAAAGTTAAAGTCAGCTCCCTTCACCGCATCACTAACTACCTGGTGCCCCCTGACCACCCCCTCCTGCTCAAGGATGTCAATCCAATCCGTGAGCTGGGGGTGTGCCGAGTGTGTCGTGACAACAGTAGTCACTAATGCACACACAACGATGTCGCTCGTGACCCCCCCCCCCCCCCCCCCCCCCATGTGCTATTGTGCCCCCAGTTGAGAACCACTGCTCTATTACCATATCACCAGATTAGATCATCTTGTTTGTTTCTAGCTGCTGTGATCATCTTATTGCCTGTTAGTTGTTGTTTCGTCTGAGTAAACTCCTTCCTGGGTACAATGCCAAAAATATATTTCATTCTTAATGTGATGGCCTCAGAGTTATTGATTATACCGCAGGTCCATAAATCCAACAACTCTTTCACTGCCCAATAATCAACAACATAAAGACACAGGATTTCTTCTTATTACGATACATGATTCCATTTTATGAAGACCAGTTCTCAGGTGTAGCCAGAGGGATGATGTCATTGTGATGAAAGACAAAGTGGTCATGTCTTTCATGTTGGCAATCCCTCCATTAAATAACAGATGAAAGGGCAGCTAAAGAGAAAAGAGAGCTGGTCACGCTGGATAGAAAAGACAAAGCTAATGCTTAGAACAGGATTTCAAGGACAGGTGGCATTGTATCTCTGCGCTGACAATGAATGTGTCGACCTCTCTGTCATCTTGGGAAGTAGCTTTGACCTCGCTGACGGATTTTGCATTTGGCATCCTTTTGACTTTCCTCCAATGCCAACATGAAATAGAATCTCAATACTTTGAAGTCGGGTGTCAAAACATGACTCCTCACTTGCTAGTGAATAAGTCAGGACAGTACCTCATGTGGTCAAAGTTTTCATTCTTCAAGGTTCGCTTGGAAAAAGTTCATAACATGAGCTAGACAGTGTGGTTTTACTGAAGACATTACACGATTGCATAAGAACATTTGCATTTCATGTTGTGGAGTGGTTTGGTGGAATAGAATGGAACTAAATATCAAAGTGCAGAAACATCGCAAAATTTAAAAAGATGAATAAAAACCTTATTTTCCAGAGATGGAACAATGAACTGGAGTACAACAGTTATTGATGGGATGTAATAATTTGTTCTCACCGCAGTCAGTCATCTTCTGAACCACTTTATCCTCACTGGGGTCACAGGGGGTGCTGGAGCTTATCCCAGATACCTATGGGCGAAGGCGGGGTACACCCTGGATGAGTTGCCAGTTCATCACAGGGCTGACATACGGAGATGAACAACCATTCTCTATCACATTCACACCTATTAGGTTGACCAATCAACCAAAAGAGGGTATGCACATACGTCACTTCCCCCCCTGGGCCACGCCCCTCTAAGTCAGACTAAGAGGCAAAAACCAACCTGCTCAACATGATGGAGTATAGCAGTAAACACAGCCAGACCGGGAAAATGTGAAATATGAAATTAAATTAAGGACAATTGGACTGGACATGGATCCATACGAGCTACCAAAGAACAAGTGGTCCATGAACATTGACATGTGACCTGACATCGCATATGCTGACATCCAGGGTGTAGGGGATCATCGCTATTTTTACCTGAAACAAATATACATGGTTTCATCATTACTGACAACCAGGGTCCAAAACTAGGGCCCAGAACCAGCTGATCCAAAGTGCATTTACAGTAGACCGTGTACTGACCCCAGTGAATATATGCATGATCTACTGGTACTGAGGAGATTTACTGAGTCTAGTTCAGATCAAGTACTTTATACAACACAGATACAACTGCTGTGGACCAGCAGGGTACGACTTTATTCTTATAAATTATGTTATTTTTCCCACCTGTTTTTTTCGACATTATTCTTGTAATATTATGGCTTTATTGTCAGAATGTGATGACTTTAATCTCATAAACGAATGACATTTTTGTTAAATTATGAGTTTTTTTTATAACTACGACTTTTTTCTCATAACATTGTGATTCTTTTTGTATTCGACTTTATTATCATAAAATTATGGGTTTTATATCGATATTTTGTGACTTTATGCTCGTAATGACAAGTGTTTTTATTTTCTTATGTGGCCCTAATACTCCGTCATGCACTGTAACAAATTTTACCGTTAAATAACGGTAAATTACTAGCAGCTAGAGTTGCCAGCATGCTACTGTTATTTTACAGTATCTCTACTGTAATCTACAATTACAGTTTCTTACTGTAAAAAGTATTACGGTACTGGGCTGTAAATAATGTTCCTTTTACAGTAAAATACTGTTAGCCACAGTTGCTGCATTCTACAGTAACTACCGTATTCCAAGAAACAATATATTACCGTAAAACATATTTAATGTAATATTTACAGTATAACACAGCAAAAAGCTAAGATTTTAACATTTCAAATTACATTTTAAAATACAAAATCATGAACATTGCTAGAAAAAGCTCAAACAAGAGATGACCTTATAACATTGAGCTTTTATTAAATTCACAGCAACAGCAGCAGCATTGTGATGAAGCTTGGTTGGAGGCCTTCACAGACAACATGGTTTTCAATGCTCATCATCCAACTTCCAGATGTGACTTCATCACCTGCAACTGATGGAGACAAGAACTGAGGTTACTTTTTTCGTGCTTTATTTAAATTTGGTATCATAAGTTCTACTGCTACCACTTATGGCTATTCTTGTCTTACAGTGGTAGACACTGTCATGGAAGGACAAAAGCAGTTATTTTATTACACAGATATAGACAGACAGCTAACAGGCAGACTGAATGACAGACAGACACAGACTGACATACATCCACACATAAACACACACATACAGACACTTACAGCAGTATTAGTCTGGGACTGGCTGGAGGGTCAGGGTGAGCTCAGTATCAGCTGCAGTGGAAGACATTTGGACAATGGGAGATCACTTATGACACTGTGTTTAGAGCTGTAAAGCATACAGACATTCAATAATGCTACACATCCTATACAAACTGCCCAACAAAGAGGGGAAAATTAGCCTTAGTCACTTACTTTTATTAAAACAGTGGTTAATTATCTCAGTTAATATGGATGTCCAAGTTAGTAAATTCCACTTTACAGATTTCATGTCTTAGAAATGTAACCCTGGGGCAGTGAAAACCACACAAACCGACACACTGTTTAGTTTAACTGTGTCCACTTCGCAGCTAACATGTATGCTTCAGCTTAAATTAGCTGCATGTTAGCTACATAAGGCTAACACCCCAAATATGAAGCAGTATTACACCGCCTGTTACACCGCACAAGTTGCATCCGGTGTGAACGCGGTTTATGGAGGCAATTTAATGTTTAATGAACCCAAAATGCCACAGCATGGTGACAGTTCCACTGATAAAATCACATTTACCTGATAAATGACCAACTGGAGCAGGATGGAGCGATGGCAGTGTTAGAAGGATGAAAGCATCAGGTGGCCTCTGTTCCACTGCTGGATGGTCCGGATGAAAATAGTTGTTTTTTCTGTATTTATTTTTTTCCTTCTGTTTCATAAAAGAACCACTAACCTTTGATGCAGCCAGTCTATAGTTAACATTCGTTAGATTGAGTCTTTTTCTAAATGAGCTGGTGGGACTTGATGCCAGATGACTTTGTTCAGAGCAGTTCTGGGCGGACAGCAGTGGAGGAACTGAAGAAAATACTGGAGAATACTGTCAGATTTTACAGTAGCTTACTGTTTTAAATTTCCTCCTTAAAGACCTCAGTATTTACAGCATTATACGGTATTTACAAATAACAGTATGATACTGTTCAAAATTTACCATTTTATTACAGTAATTTGTTACAGTGTGGCTTTATTCTCCAGTTCCCCCGTATTTGAAAAGCTGGGTTAGCCTCAGTTTAAGTTAGTTTACGAATCATGTAGGAGCACAAGGTTCAGAATCACAAAATGAAGACAAAAACCATGAAAGATCTGATCATGAAACCAAGACAATACGTCATTTAAGGTATGATTTTACCCAAAAATACAGCATGAATTAATGTTAGCTGACACCAAATGGGATCCACAGATCTAGGTTTGGTTTCCTGGATTTGTGGATCCATCTACTTCTCTTTTCTTTGTCTTTCGGTGTCTGTAAAACGATAGCTCCGACTGCTTTTCAAACCTGTTCATACAATCAATCGCACAACAGCTCTTCCCCATTTTTTTATTAAATATTGTTCCTAAGTTTAGACAGTATTGAAGCCAGCGCTGTCACTCATCTCCCTCTTTCTGCCACTCAGTGGGCGGAACCGCAGTGACTTCTGCTAGCGGTGACGTCACGTGCATACCCTCTATCAGTGCATGTCTTTGGGAGGAAGTCAGAGCACCTGGAGAGAACCCACACAGACATGGGGAGAACATGCAAACAAAAAAGTCCCTGGTTGGAATCAAACCCCCTTCTGGATAGTGACCTTCTCACTATCCACTGCACCACCGTGTTGCCCTATCATTTATTCTCTTTTTTTGTAATTTAATGACTGACCTCTTCTTTGTTGTGAACTGTATACTTTAGCTGATTAGCCAAGTCATGTAAAATTGGGGTAGGGCAATATAAGCTCAGCTTCCTCCGACTCCTTTTCAGAGATAAAATATCATTAAAGAGCCACAGTGGAACAGTTATACACTGTGTGACATTTGTTTTCCTTTTTTGGTTGATTTATTTCCATATATTGGAGTTTATATTTATACAGGTCATTTCTTTGGCCTATTTATTACCTCCACCAAGGAGGTTATGTTTTTGCCAGCATTGGTTTATCTGTCTGTCTGTCTGTCTCTGTCCAAGATAACTCAAAAAGGTATGGATGGATTTGGATGAAAATTTCAGGAAATGTTGATACTGGCACAAGGAACAAATGATTAAATTTTGGTGGTGATCGGGGGGGGGGGGGCACTGATCTGCCTTGGTGGAGGTCTGCACTTTCAAAGTGCTTTTCTACTGTTCAAAATAAAGTCTATCTATCTATCTATCTATCTATCTATCTATCTATCTATCTATCTATCTATCTATCTATCTATCTATCTATCTATCTATCCATCCATCCATCCATCCACCCACCCACCCACCCACCCACCCACCCACCCATCCATCCATCCATCCATCCATCGACACTATATTGCCAAAAGTATTTGCTCACCCATCCAAATAATCAGAATCAGGTGTTCCAATCACTTCCATGGCCACAGGTGTATAAAATCCAGCACCTAGGCATGCAGACTGCTTTTACAAACATTTGTGAAAGAATGGGTCGCTCTCAGGAGCTCAGTGAATTCCAGCGTGGAACTGTGATAGGATGCCACCTGTGCAACAAATCCAGTCGTGAAATTTCCTGGCTCCTAAATATTCCACAGTCAACTGTCAGCTGTGTTATAAGAAAGTGGAAGTGTTTGGGAACGACAGCAACTCAGCCACGAAGTGGTAGGCCACGTAAACTGACGGAGCGGGGTCAGCGGATGCTGAGGCGCATAGTGCGAAGAGGTCGCCAACTTTCTGCAGAGTCAGTGGCTACAGACCTCCAAACTTCATGTGGCCTTCAGATTAGCTCCAGAACAGTGCACAGAGAGTTTCATGGAATGTGTTTCCATGGCCGAGCAGCTGCATCCAAGCCATACGTCACCAAGGGCAATGCAAAGCGCCGGATGCAGTGGTGTAAAGCACGCCGCCACTGGACTCTAGAGCAGTGGAGGCGCCTTCTCTGGAGTGACCAATCACGCTTCTCCATCTGGCAATCTGATGGATGGGTCTGGGTTTGGCGGTCACCAGGAGAATGATACTTGTGGGACCGCATTGTGCCAAATGTAAAGTTTGGTGGAGGGGGGATTATGGTGTGGGGTTGTTTTTCAGGAGCTGGGCTTGGCCCCTTAGTTCCAGTGAAAGGAACTGGGAATGCTTCAGCATACCAAGACATGTTGCACAATTCCATGCTCCCAACTTTGTGGGAACAGTTTGGAGCTGGCCCCTTCCTCTTCCAACATGACTGTGCACCAGTGCACAAAGCAAGGTCCATAAAGACATGGATGACAGAGTCTGGTGTGGATGAACTGGACTGGCCTGCACAGAGTCCTGACCTCAACCCCACAGAACACCTTTGGGATGAATTAGAGCGGAGACTGAGAGCCAGGCCTTCTGTCCAACATCAGTGTGTGACCTCACAAATGCGCTTCTGGAAGAATGGTCCAAAATTCCCATGAACACACTCCTAAACCTTGTGGACAGCCTTCCCAGAAGAGTTGAAGCTGTTATAGCTGCAAAGGGTGGACCCACGTCATACTGAACCCCATAGACTAGGAACGGGATGGCACTGAAATTCATATGCGAGTCAAGGCAGGTGAGCAAATGCTTTTGGCAATATAGTCTATCTATCTATCTATCTATCTATCTATCTATCTATCTATCTATCTATCTATCTATCTATCTATCTATCTATCTAAATTGTCTCAGTTACCTGAGTAAAATGTTACTTTAACAAGTGTATTCAAGCCATTGATACATTCAGCGCTTCTACATCGAAATGTAATGTCTTGATCTAAATGTGCATTGATTACTTTTTAATGAAGCCTGTGCTGTTGTGCTGGAAAACAGTTGTTTGTGACACTACTTCTAACTCTTTCTTTCTAAGTGTTGTACACTGTACAACACTTACAAAGTAACACATCTTAGTAACACATCTTACGTGAAACTTCCTGCATCAATATTTAAATTAATTATTATGTTTATTTCTATGTACAGTATCAATTCTGTGCAAGGCACTTTGACAAACACTGTGTTTTTTTAAATGTGGTTTATCAGTACTTGGATCAGATTGTAGAACAGAACAGAATAGAATAGAATAGAATAGAATAGAATAGAATAGAATAGAATAGAATAGAATAGGCTTTATTGTCATTAAACCAGTTCTGCAAAAAAAACTGCATTGTAACACTATGTCTCTGAATAAACACCATTTATGTGTGTGTGTGTGTGTGTATATATGTTATGTGCTATGTTAAAGGTTTTAGTTATTTCTATGATTATGGTTTGGCAAAATACCAGACTTGGTTAAATAAAAAAAAAAAAAAAAAAAAAAAAAAAAAAAGGAAAGATGTGATGAAAAAAAAGAATGTATTTATATGAATTTAGTTATTTTCACACCAAATCACAATCATTTCTTAACCCTAAAAAACATGTTTAACTACAACACACTGAAAAATATTACAAAGAAAAATATTTTTGGTTCAGTATGGTTTTCAGAAATGATCAAATTATATTCTGGTAAATGGGTTGAATTAACACAAGTGTTCATCTGGGGATTCTAGAGGTGCTTTGCTGTGCAAATATCTGTTCTGTGCTGCAGATTTCCAACTGCAAGGTAGCGAGCTGGCAAATCAGTCACAATAAATGAGAGACAGCTGCTCCACAGATTAATTATTCCAGTCACACACCCACTGTTTAGCCTTCTGGAGGCATCACGAACCTACTACAACAAGACATCAGTGACAAGAAGATGCCAGCCAGTGGTACACAATATATTCTGAACCCCAATCTGACTTTTAAATTTGAGCTTTTCTTCAACTGGCATTCATAAGCAGAGGTAAGTACAAGTACTTTGAATATTTATTTTTCTGATGGCATTTTACTTTTGCACCCTGCATTTGAACACAGATATCTATACTTTCTACGCCTTACATTTTCGAAGCATGTTGTTCATGCGTTCCAAGGGGATTATCAGTTACACTTATCTGCATTACTGTATGTCTTCATAACAATGAGTGATGTACAGGTACAGCAAGACGAAACAAGGAGAGTTATATTTCATTTTGGATGTTTAAGATTGAACAGACTGAGACTCTTAAGGTAATTGCTAACCAACAAAATATATAATGGAAAAAATGACGGAGCTGTGGAAACGCAGTGAAAGACTAGAAACGAAGGAAGTAAAATTATAGTTCAAATATTGTACTTAACAATAAAAAAAAACATGTAGACTACGGGGACTTTTTATTCCACAAGGCTTACTGCCCTGAGGTGGAATCAGGAAGGGAAGGACAGAAACCCAGTGGACACCAAAACTTTAAATGTGACCCAGACCAGCCCAGAGGACCAGGATCCACCCTCACATCCACCTCAGCTCATCGGAAATGGACTGCAGAGGTCGAGGAGGACCAGCAAAACCACAAGTGATTTGTTAACACGCAACATTTTTAACTATTCAGGCTAAATTATTCAGGATTACGTGACTGAGGAAGCAAGGGTTTAAGTAAAAATCATTACTTAATGCAATTCATGAATGTAGTAGCTTCAGTAAGTAATAGATAAATAATAAAACAGTCTGATCATCAGCACTTTTTATACGTAAGCACCCAAAAATCAGACATAATATGCATATCGACACAATCCCTCTAATGCCTGACAGAAGATTTTGTGCCTTTATGTCGCTCAAACATATCATTTGAGCCTTGAAAAACCTGAAGATTTGGAGAAATAGAGAGATACAGAACAAAACAGTGAGTCAGAGGTGAGTTCATGTGCAGTGATATCAGCTTTCAGGAGGCACAGTCATCATGATGTGTAGCAATTTGTGCTGAATTAAACATGTCTTATTTGCATAGAAAGTGTCTTATGTGTATTTATGCCAAATGTATGAATATTCTCTCATTTACAATCATGACACTGTTCCAACATGATCTTCTTGGCAGCACAGTTTACTGTAGATTCCACCTTCAATGTTTGTGACTCACATGCACCGGTTCCAAAAGCAATCCCTTGTGTAATCTGGCCCTGTCACGTCACAGCTATAAAGTCCATGTCGCTCTTTTCACCAATTTTTTATACAATATTTTAATTCCACAAGTCAGGACAAGCAGGCAGTAAGATAGAAACAGTTGTTACAAATGTACTAGGTAACAAAGTTATTATCGTTAACGAAAACTAATGAAATGACGAAAACTAGAATTGTAAAAACATTTTTGTTAACTGAAATAAATAAAAACTATAATTAAAAGAAAAAACGATAACTAACTGAAACTGTATTGTGTGTTTACAAAACTAACTAAAACGGATACAAATTTTGAATAAAATTTCCTTTGTTTTTGTCTTTGTCAATATCGGACTGGTATAAAATCAGTTTATTTCCCTCAAGCAGTTTTAGCTGCTGGCACCATATGATATTTAACGGTCCGTCACTTCTTATCATTTGTCGTCTAGAGTCGTCTTCTGGTCCCCACTCTACCTGGAAACGTGGAGAATAAAGTTGGGAGAAAGCAGCAGAGTCCTGTCTGGGATTTATTTGAATACGACAGAGAAGAAGAGAAAAGATATGAATAAAACTAAAACTAAGCATTTAGAAAATAACAAAAAACTAATCAAAACTAGCAAACCTGCTCTAAAAACTAATTTAAACTAACTGAATTAGAGAAAAAAAAGTCAAAACTAAATAAAACTAAACTATAATGAAAAATCTAAAACTATTATAACCTTGCCAGGTAATAGTAGTGATGGGAAGTCCAATTCTTTTTACTAACTCAATTATTTCGGTTCGTTCATCTACTGTGAATCAATTCTGAATCGGTTCATTTGATTCGCCAATTTAAAAAAAAAATAAAAATGAGCTCAGCTAGCATGCTTTAGTTGTGAACTGGTGGTGCCAATTTGCTAAGCATAAGCTTAATCCACTATTCCAGTTGACAAGTAAAAGTAACAACCTCTTTAACCCTTTCATACATAGTGGTCACTACAGTGGACAGCTGTTCTCTTGTATATTCATGGATTTTGTTGTTTTAGTTCCATATCAGCCAACATAGTGGACGCTCACACTGCAAAAATCTAAATTTTACCAGGTGTATTTTTCTTATTTCTAGTCCAAATATCTCCTCACACTTAAAATCAGACAGAATCACCTAAAGAGTAACATTTTAGTGAGATATAAGAACTGATTTATAGACAATAGATCTGCAAAATCTGATTTCAAGTAATCTTACCAAGATAATTTTCACTTGTTCCACTGGCAGATTTTTTTTTTTGCTTGAATTAAGCAAAAAAATGTTACTCTTTAGGTGATTATGTCTTAGTTTAAGTGTGATGAGATATTTTGACTAGAAATGAGAAAAATACACTTGGTAAGATTTAGATTTTTGCAGTGCATGCACCATCCCATTCACTGCAATTCATACTGTTACTGTAACTTTACTGTTCTTGATAAACCTGATCTGCACTAATATGTTTGAGTGAAAATCAATTTAGTTGTTGTTATTAAATTGTAATTAACAGGGTTTTTGTTTTTTTTTACTTTTTTTTTTTTTTTTTGCATATTATCTCCATGAAGTGAGTAATGACTAGTATTAGTGTATGTTAAAATGTGACAAAATATCAAATTTTCTGCATTAAAAATGTTTTCATTTCATAGTTTTCACGCAGTTCATCATTAAATACGTTTCTTTGCTTCAAAATTTAAAGCATGGTGTCCAGCTGAGTGGACATTTTTGCCACTCCATAAAAAATGGGTTCATAAAAACAACTTCTATCGCATTGTTTTTTTAATGCCTCAAGGAATAAAAACACTCAGGAAAAAAAAAATTTTGATTACGGCTCTTACAATTCATGCATGAAAGGGTTAATATCTCTCTACTTTACTCTCTATTTTATGTTGCTTAAAACAACTTTGTGCTCTGTGTGTTTAATTTTATTTTTTCTTTCTGTTCTGTCTCCTTACAGTAGGGGTGTCTAGTTATTCAGTGGTTCAATAGACTCAGTGATTCACAAAGCGATTCAGTGAGTCATTGAGTCATCAATTCGTGAACGATTCAGTGAGTCATTGATTTGTGAATGATTCAGCGAGTTATCGATTTGTGAACAGTTCAGTGAGTCATCTATTCATGAACGATTCAGCAATTTGTGAAATTCAGTGGTTCACTATCTCAGCTTGGTCCATCTGTTGCTGGCAACTAGTCTCAATACAATCAGATATCTTGCCGTGGGGACGACCTGCTGTGCCATGCGTCACACAGCATTTCTGCCTCCGACTTAATGAGTGATTCTGACTATGTGATAATAAAGAAAAACTGGCAAAGTGCTGCTGAATCGATTCAGTTGCGTACACAAATAGATTCAACTCGTTCACTAAATGAATCAATTCTTTTGAACAATTCATTTGTGAATCACCCATTAGTAGGTAATAGTCAACTATCTGACAGAGCAAACTATGTTATGTTACATGAGTTATGAATATTTTTTATGTAACAAATAAAATTTCATCCTTGCATGTTTGAGAGAGTAAACTAGAAAAGCACTCGGAGAGCGCAGACCTCTGCCAAGGCAGATCAGTGGGCCCCCGTGCGCTCCCACCCTCCCCCGATCACCACCAAAATTTAATCATTTGTTCCTTGTGCCAGTATCAACATTTCCTGAAAATTTCATCCAAATCTGTCCATAACTTTTTGAGTTATCTTGCACATGGACAGACAGACAGACAGACAAACACACAAACCAACACTGGCAAAAACATAACCTCCTTGGCGGAGGTAATGATGCTTCAATAACCAGCAACACACTGTTGTAGAGCTGTAGAGCAATATGTATGATGCAGTGTTACATGAAGCAATGGAAGAAACCAATAGCATCTGTGACTCTGAGATATGATCAGTGAAATAATTACATGAACAGATTTTACACATACAAATGATTACACCAAGATATATTACTTGCAATAATAGCAACAAAATAAATTACAAATCTAAAAAGTAATTTAAAAAAATCTGACGGAGAACATGCCCCCCTAAGCTTAAATAACTATAACACCACGGGACATTTTCATTTCTGCTTCTTTAAAAAAAAGTACTCCACATGTACCTCATTATATTGATTTCACACAAGCCATTGGTGGTGTATTACAGTTTATCCTGCCAAGATCTAATTGTCTATTTCCCCAAAGTCACTGGCTGCTGCGTCTCACTACAACCCCCCATCTCCTCATCTCAACATTCCCATCCCGCCCCCTCATTAAGTGAATCATTTCTTGAGATGCTCTAATGGCTCCTAAATTGTTTATGGGGCAATTTAATTTGTGTGTAAGGAATCCTAATAAACACTCTTGGCACACAGACGAGTAATTATACGTTTGGCTAAATAGATAATTGGATGGGTTTGAAGACAGATTTGTGCATCTGTGGAGAATTGCTCTTGTTGGGAAATACTGTAACTTTTATAAACATGTGAGCCAATTGATGTACAGTAGATTAGGTTTTAGACTCATATAAAGCCAACACTGGGAATGGGGCTTGATTTGCAAGAGACAACTCTTGACATCCAAATAATATTATTTAGTTAATATATTTGAGTCATGTTTGAACTGATACAGTTTTCATTGTGCTTCAGCCACATTTAATTTTTTTTAAAATTTTTAACCACACCTGCATTTATTTTATTTTATTTTTATTTATTCTTCAGCCACGTTTAACATTGAAACTAGTTGTTTCCTTTGAAATGAGGTTTGATTCATACATTTGTCTCACACTTTTTCCATTACAACCTGAGTAGATCAAAAGATTAATTTAAAAAAAAAAATAAAAATAAATAAATAAATAAATAAGATAGATAGATAGATAGATAGATAGATAGATAGATAGATAGATAGATAGATAGATAGATAGATAGATAGATAGATAGATAGATAGATACGAGGGGCGACTGAAAAGTTTTGAGCCTAACATGGAAAGGATTAAGATACGAAGACTAAATTTGGTCCATGATATCTTTCATATACAGTACAGGCCAAAAGTTTGGACACACCTTCTCATTCTTTGCATTTTCTTTATTTTCATGACTATTTACATTGTAGATTCTCACTGAAGGCATCAAAACTATGAATGAACACATGTGGAATTATGTACTTAACAAAAAAGTGTGAAATAACTGAAAACATCTCTTATATTCTAGTTTCTTCAAAGTAGCCACCCTTAGCTCTGATGACTGCCTTGCACACCCTTGGCATTCTCTTGATGAGCATCAAGAGGTAGTCACCTGAAATGGTTTTCACTTCATAGCTGTGCCTTGTCAGGGTTACTTAGTGGAATTTCTTGCCTTATTGATGGGGTTGGGACCATCAGTTGTGTTGTGCAGAAGTCAGGTTGATGCACAGCTGACAGCCCTATTGGACAACTGTTAGAATACATATTATGGTGAGAACCAATCAGCTAAGTAAAGACAGACGAGTGGCCATCATTACTTTAAGAAATGAAGGTCAGTCAGTCTAGAAAATTTCAAAAACTTTGAATGTGTCCCCAAGTGCAGTCGCAAAAACCATCAAGCGCTCCAACGAAACTGGCTCACATGAGGACCGCCCCAGGAAAGGAAGACCAAGAGTCACCTCTGATGCTGAAGATAAGTTCATCTGAGTCACCAGCCTCAGAAATCGCAAATTAACAGCAACTCAGATTAGAGACCAGATGAATACCACACAGAGCTCTAGCAGCAGACACATCTCTACAAAAACTGTTAAGAGGAGACTGCGTGAATCAGGCCTTCATGGTCAAATAGCTGCTAGGAAACCACTGCTCAGGAGAGGCAACAAACAGAAGAGATTTATTTGGGCCAAGAAACCCAAGGAATGGACATTAGACCAGTGGAAATCTGTGCTTTGGTCTGATGAGTCCAAATTTGAGGTCTTTGGATCCAACCGCCGTGTCTTTGTGCGACGCAGAAAAGGTGAACGGATGGATGCTACATGCCTGGTTCCCACCGTGAAGCATGGAGGGGGAGGTGTGATGGTGTGGGGGTGCTTTGCTGGTGACGCTGTTGGGGATTTATTCAAGATTGAAGGCAACCTGAATCAGCATGGCTACCACAGCCTCCTGAAGTGACATGCCATTCCATCCGGTTTGCGTTTAGTTGGACCATCATTTATGTTTCAACAGGACAATGACCCCAAACACACCTCCAGGCTGTGTGAGGGATATTTGACCAAGAAGGAGAGTGATGGAGTGCTGCGCCAGATGACCTGGCCTCCACAGTCACCGGACCTGAACCCAATCGAGATGGTTTGGGGTGAGCTGGACCGCAGAGTGAAGGCAAAAGGGCCAACAAGTGCTAAGCATCTCTGGGAACTTCTTCAAGACTGTTAGGAAACCATTTCAGGTGACTACCTCTTGAAGCTCATCAAGAGAATGCCAAGAGTGTGCAAAACAGTCATCAGAGCTAAGGGTGGCTACTTTGAAGAAACTAGAATATAAGAGATGTTTTCAGTTATTTCACACTTTTTTGTTAAGTACATAATTCCACATGTGTTCATTCATAGTTTTGATACCTTCAGTGAGAATCTACAATGTAAATAGTCATGAAAATAAAGAAAATGCAAAGAATGAAAGGGTGTGTCCAAACTTTTGGCCTGTACTATATCTTAATCCTATCCACTAAATTTCTTGGTCATAGAAATCTCTTTCCCTGTTTTACAGGTCCCTGAAATTTCTGTATCAAGTGTTTCCTGAAAAATGGACAAACTTGAGTATCAGGCTGTCATCAAGTACGACCTTTGCCTTCTTTGGGGTTGGTGACATGGGATGTTTCCATTGTTTTGACTGCTCCTTGGTCTCAGGCTGATAGCGATGAACCCAAGTCTCATCCATAGTCACAAATCGGTCCAAGAAATTGGATGGGTTTGCCTCAAAGAGTGTCAAGTTCTCTGTTGACATTCTGCATCTGGTGTGCTTTTGTTCCAGAGTCAGAAGATGTGGCACCCATCTTGCAGACACCTTTGACATTCCGAGTTCATCTCTGATTATATGATCTGCTCGCTCCTGGGAGATCCCCAGTCTCTTGGCAGTCTGATAAGTTGAAATATGGCAATCCTCCATGACCATGTCAAGGACAAGGTCAGTGTTCTCAGGAGATGTTGCTGTCAACAGCCTCCCTGACCTTGGTTCATCTTCGACATTGTCTTTTCCACGTTTGAACTCATTTACCCATCGTTTCACTGTGGCATATGAAGGGGCATGTTCACCTAATGTGTCCTGCATGTCCTTATGGATCTCAGCTGGGGTCATGCCTTTCAGCTGCAGATCCTTGATGACAGCCCCATACTCAAGTTTGTCCATTTTTCAGGAAACACTTGATACAGAAAGTTCAGGGACCTGTAAAATATGAAAAAAGATTGCTATGACCAAGAAATTTAGTGGATAGGATTAAGATATGTGAAAGATTTCATGGACCAAATTTGGTCTTCATATCTTAATCCTTTCCATGTTAGGCTCAAAACTTTTCAGTTGCTCCTCATATGTTATTGGACAGTTAATATTTTGTTAAATATTTCGCTAGGTGGATTTAGGTGGATTTGAAAATATGTCATGCTTTCATTGTGTGAGAATCATTGCATTTGGTAGTCACTCATTAGTCGGCCATGCGGTACTGCCTTGTTTCTGTCTCAGAGTGGACTTCCTCTTTTTAGTCCAATGGCCCGAAGTATCCGATGGACTACTGGTATCAATTTTTGTCTGTCCGTTGTCCGTCTGTAAACAATTTTTCAAGAATCATCTTCTCTGAAAACCATCAGTCACAATGACTTGACGTTTGTTGTGGAGCATCTTTGGGGTCAGGTGTACCAAGTTTGTTCAACGAATTGGGAAATACTGATTTTTGAATTTTTAATGAATTTTTGAAATTTTAAAACTCCCCAGTGGTTTATAATGGGACACATTTCAAAGTGCTATAAGTAGAAAACAGTTGAAGATATTGATATAATTACTATTGGCAGTGGATCAGAAGTCACATATGGGCTTTCATTTGGTGCTATGACCTTTGACCTTGAGTGATCTTGAAAAGTCAAACAAATGCCAATTAAAGTTTTTAAATATACCGTTGGACTACAAGACCCTCGGTCCTATTTTCTCAATTTTATGATGGTAGCATCCATTTTTGAGGTGCTTTACTTTTAGTTGCTATATTTGAGTTTGGACTCATACTGACCGCCAGAACCAAAAAGACCAAAATGGACAAAACAAACACCCGCATTAGGATTAATAGGTATTCAGTCGACTGCAATTTACCACTTGACCGCTAGATGGTGTTAAATATCACTCACTGAACTTTTAAATCCTGCAGGATAAAATATTATCAAACTCAGGCATTGCTGATCTTTTCAGCAAAAGTCAAATTTAATCTCCTCCTGAGACCAAAATTAAAAATAAAAAAATATATAATGAATTGCCACAAAATTTGCAGTTCATTGACCTTTCCACTATAAATGTAATGCATGATCACATTTTCAGGTTCATAGTATAGTATCACTATGGGTTTTACAAATGCAAACCAATTAAAAACATGTTTGCATCCCACTTAATTTTGGAAAAGGCAGATCAATCCTAATTCAATAGAAATCCCACATACTGCTTCAGTCATTAATGATTTTTTTAACCTCTGACATTATTGAGGTCAAACACAATAACAGCAATACCATATTCCTGTTAAGACTGTAACGCGTTAGAAATTCATTTATGGATTCATTACCAGCATTGATTTATCACGTTCATGTTTAAATCATATTGACCCAACTAAGGCCCTCAAGTAAGAAACAAAATTGATAGAACGGAACATTGTGCGATGGTCAAACCTGAGACTACATACACACTACATGATGGGGTTCAAGATGGTGGGTTTCCGTCCATTTTAGCACATCAGCAGACTGAGGTGACACAAGTCTTCCGTGGGGTTCTGTGGAAGTTTTCATCAGTGGAGCATCAAACAGCCTGAGACTGTGTCAACCTGAAATCTCTACGCGGCAGAGCCTGAATGATTTATGCATTTGTCATTTCTCATTTGTTGAAACAAGGTGTCAACGTTTTTGTTCCATTGCACCAGTCAAGCCTGCGGAGACGAAGAAGTAAGGATGGAGCAAGTGCCCTTGAAGAGACGGGGCAAAGTCAACCAGGCAATTTGTCCCCATGCTCGGCATTTTTTTCCTCAAGTATTCTGTCGCGAAGGTGCAGCGCTTGTAGACAATCACCTCCTGACTCATTTGTGAATCTTCTGACCTCAGTCTTTTCATGTGTTGTCTGAGCAGTAGTAACCATGGTTGCTGTCTGAGGAGAATTCAGCTGCTTTTGAGACCGCTAACCTGAGGCTGACACGGAGGTGAGGTTCTTTGATACACTTTAACTTTGATAAGTAATTGGTTGATTACCTGCATAACTCGTTTCCAAAAGCAGCATTTGAATGAAAGCTTCTGTGAAGACACCGCAGACATGAACACACACAGGCTGATGTCATGATTGATGACTTACTTCCTGTCAAAACAATCAAAATAAACCCTGCATCATGGTTGTCTCTGCCTATAAGAGATATAAATAAAACCGCATCTTAATCTGGACCAGAACTTTAAAATGTCCTCTTCAGTTTGTGCATTTTAACCCTTTCATGCATAGTGGTCAGTAGAGTGGACAGCTCTTCAAAAGCTGTTCTCCTGTATATTTATGGCACAGGTGTCAAACATGCGGCCCGGGGGCCAAATCTGGCCCGCCAAAGGGTCCAGTCTGGCCCATGGGATGAGTTTGAGAAATGCAAAAATTACACTGAAGATATTAACTATCCTTTTAGTTCAGGTTCCACATTCAGACCAGTTTAATCTCAAGTGGGCAGGACCAGTAAAATATTATCATAATAACATAGAAATAATGTCAAAATCATTTTAATTCAGATTCCACATACAGACCAGTTACATATAAAGTGGATCAGAACCAGTAAATTACTATCATATTAAAACTATAAATAATGAAAACAGCCAATTTTATCTTTGTTTTAGTGTAAAAAAAAAAAAAAAAAAAGTAAAATTACATGAAAATGTTTATATTAAAAACTGTTATTTTACAAAAAAAATGTGGAAAAACCTGAAATGTCTTAAGGTAAGTAAATGCAATTTAACCAATATTCTGCCTGTTATTAAATGTTTTGTGCATTTGTAATTGTAATGTAGGTCGTAATGCATATATGTAAATGATAAACTGATAAACTGAGGCATAATATTGTTAAAATTGGACTTGTTTTTCAAAAAAAATGTTGAATTAAGCAAAAAAAAGTTGAATTAACCAAAAAAAAAAAAAAAAAAGTTTAATTAAGCAAAAAAAAAAAAAAAAAATCTTGAATTAAGCAAAATAAAAAATCTTGAATTAAGCAAAAAAAAAAAATAAATCTTGAATTTTAAACAAAAAAAAAACACTAAATTAAGCAAAAAATCTTGAATTAAGCAAAAAAAAAAAAAATCTTGAATTAAGCAAAATAAAAAATCTTGAATTAAGCAAAGAAAAACAAAACAAAAAAATCTTGAATTAAGCAAAATAAAAAATCTTGAATTAAGCAAAAAAAAAAAATCTTGAATTAAGCAAAAATAAATAAATCTTGAATTAAACAAAATAAAATAAAAAAATCTTGAATTAAGCAAAAAAAAATCTTGAATTGAGCAAAATAAAAAATCTTGAATTAAGCAAAAAAAATCTTGAATTAAGCAAATTAAAAAATCTTGAATTAAGCAAAAAATCTTGAATTAAGCAAAAAAATCTTAAATTAAGAAAAACAATAAATAAATCTTGAATTAAGCAAAAAATCTTGAATTAAGCAAAAAAATCTTAAATTAAGAAAAACAATAAATAAATCTTGAATTAAGCAAAAAAAAAAATCTTGAATTAAGCAAAAAAAAGGTCTTGAATTAAGCAAAAAAAAAAAATCTTGAATTAAGCAAAATAAAAATCTTGAATTAAACAAAATAAAAAAAAAATCTTGAATTAAGGAAAAAAATCTTGAATTAAGCAATATAAAAAATCTTGAATTAAGCAAAAAAAAAAAAAAAAAAAATCTTGAATTAAGCAAAAAAATCTAATAGTAATTATATATTGTTAAAATTGGACTTGGTTTTTCTAAGATGTTTCCAGTTGTTCATGTTATTCAGATTTTTGTCGACATTTAACATTATCATAGTTTAATTTTACTTTTTTCCACTGTTATTATTTTACTGGTTCGGCCCACTTGAGATCAAACTGGGCTGAATGTGGCCCCTGAACTAAAATGAGTTTAACACCCCTGAGTAATGGGTTTTGACGTTTTCGTTGCCAACACAGTGAGATGCTTGTACATGATCCCATACACTGACACCTATTGGCCAGTCATGGGAAGTGCTTTTTTTTTTTTTTTTAACTCATAACCAGAAATGCTGAACATCCCAGGAATATCTTGTAAATCCCTCTATATCAGAATACCCCTGAAGGTAGAAAAATATGCTTGCATCAAGTAACATCTAAGGATTAATATCAGTGTTAAAAATTCCAGATATTTATTTTATATCGGTAGAAATTTTCAATTAATCATGTCCACTAAATTGATGCCATGAATCACTGGCTGTATTTCAACTGCAGTTCATACCATTAGTGAAACTTTACTGTTCTTGTTAAATCGATTGATCTGTAGTAACATGTTTTAGTGCAAATCAATTGCTAATTGTTCTTAGAGTGTAATTAACAGTTGTTGTTTTTTTTTTGTTTCGTTTTGTTTTGGGTTTTTTTGTGCATAATATGTCCATTAAGTGGGTAATTAAGTAGTATTAGAATGTGTTAAAATGTGAGAAAACATCAGATTAGGAGCATTAAAAATGTTTAATTGCATAGTCCTCCCACAGTATATCATTTTCTGTTGTTGTTAAATACAAATTTCTTTGCTTCAAAAGTTAAAAGTATGGTGGACATTTTGTAACGCCATGAAAAATAGGTTCATAAATAAAATATAAAAATTGCAATTGCGTTGTTGTTACATGCCTAAAGAGGAATAAAAACAGTCCGGAAAAAGTCTCGACTACATTTCTCATAATTCATGCATGAAAGGGTTAAAGGATGTATAAATCCACTATAATAACAAAATATAGAACATGATCTGAATAAGTGTATATCTAGTTATAATATAGAAGAATGCATAAAATAAGATATTATTGTAATGATTTAATACAGACTATAATGATTAGGAGATATTATCACATTTATTAATCATTGTATTTGTAGTAAATATTTAAAGTGTATAGAAATATTCTAGTGTATATTAAAAATGGTTGATTATGCAAGTCTGATTGTGTGTGGGGTGTATAAAAACGTGTATGTGAATGGTTTGTATGGATGTTTTGTGTTATTGGAAAAAAAAAGTGTGTTAACAAAGCAAAGGAAGAGGAATTGATTTAATTATTAGTTTGTAAAAAAATAATAATAATAAGGGGGGGGGGGTGTCTATAAGTTATACATCATACATCATACATACAGTATATCACTGTCTGATGATGGGTTTTAAATACATGTTTCTTTGCCTCAAAAATTACACGCATGGTGTCCAGCTAAGTGGATATTTTTGTAACTCCATGAAAAATAGGTTGATAAAAAATTACAGTTGCATTGCTTTTTTTCATGCCTGAAGAGGAATAAAATCGCTCAAGAAAAAATATTGACTGAAGTTCTCATAATTCATGCATGAAAGGGTTAAAATGTCTTCTTCAGTTTGTGCATTTTAAAGGATGTATAAATCCACTAAAATAACAAAATATAGAACATTATCTGAATAAGTGTATATCTAGTTATAATATAGAAGAATGCATGAAATAAAATATTATTGTAATGATTTAATACAGACTATAATGATTAGGAGATATTATCACATTTATTAATCATTGTATTTGTAGTAAATATTTAAAGTGTATAGAAATATCCTAGTGTATATTAAAAATGGTTGATTATGCAAATGTGATTGTGTGTGGGGTGTATAAAAACGTGTATGTGAATGGTTTGTATGGATGTTTTGTGTTATTGGGAAAATATACAGGAAAAAAGTGTGTTAACAAAGCAAAGGAAGAGGAATTGATTTAATTATTAGTTTGTAAAAAAAATAATAATAATAAGGGGGGGGGGGGGGGGTGTCTATAAGTTATACATCATACATCATACATACAGTATATCACTGTCTGAGGATGGGTTTTACATGTTTCTTTGCCTCAAAAATTACATGCATGGTGTCCAGCTAAGTGGATATTTTTGTAACTCCATGAAAAATAGGTTGATAAAAAATTACAGTTGCATTGCTTTTTTTCATGCCTGAAGAGGAATAAAATCGCTCAAGAAAAAATATTGACTGAAGTTCTCATAATTCATGCATGAAAGGGTTCAAATGTTTTCTTCAGTTTGTGCATTTTAAAGGATGTATAAATCCACTATAATAACAAAATATAGAACATTATCTGAATAAGTGTATATCTAGTTATAATATAGAAGAATGCATGAAATAAAATATTATTGTAATGATTTAATACAGACTATAATGATTAGGAGATATTATCACATTTATTAATCATTGTATTTGTAGTAAATATTTAAAGTGTATAGAAATATCCTAGTGTATATTAAAAATGGTTGATTATGCAAATGTGATTGTGTGTGGGGTGTATAAAAAAGTGTATGTGAATGGTTTGTATGGATGTTTTGTGTTATTGGGAAAATATACAGGAAAAAAGTGTGTTAACAAAGCAAAGGAAGCGGAATTGATTTAATTATTAGTTTGTAAAAAAAATAATAATAATGGGGGGGGGGGGTCTATAAGTTATACATCATACATCATACATACAGTATATCACTGTCTGAGGATGGGTTTTACATGTTTCTTTGCCTCAAAAATTACATGCATGGTGTCCAGCTAAGTGGATATTTTTGTAACTCCATGAAAAATAGGTTGATAAAAAATTACAGTTGCATTGCTTTTTTTTCATGCCTGAAGAGGAATAAAATCGCTCGAGAAAAATATTGACTGAAGTTCTCATAATTCATGCATGAAAGGGTTAAAATGTTTTCTTCAGTTTGTGCATTTTAAAGGATGTATAAATCCACTATAATAACAAAATATAGAACATTATCTGAATAAGTGTATATCTAGTTATAATATAGAAGAATGCATGAAATAAAATATTATTGTAATGATTTAATACAGACTATAATGATTAGGAGATATTATCACATTTATTAATCATTGTATTTGTAGTAAATATTTAAAGTGTATAGAAATATTCTAGTGTATATTAAAAATGGTTGATTATGCAAGTCTGATTGTGTGTGGGGTGTATAAAAACGTGTATGTGAATGGTTTGTATGGATGTTTTGTGTTATTGGAAAAAAAAAGTGTGTTAACAAAGCAAAGGAAGAGGAATTGATTTAATTATTAGTTTGTAAAAAAAAATAATAATAAGGGGGGGGGGTGTCTATAAGTTATACATCATACATCATACATACAGTATATCACTGTCTGATGATGGGTTTTAAATACATGTTTCTTTGCCTCAAAAATTACACGCATGGTGTCCAGCTAAGTGGATATTTTGTAACTCCATGAAAAATAGGTTGATAAGAAAATTACAGTTGCATTGCTTTTTTCATGCCTGAAGAGGAATAAAATCGCTCAAGAAAAATATTGACTGAAGTTCTCATAATTCATGCATGAAAGGGTTAAAATGTCTTCTTCAGTTTGTGCATTTTAAAGGATGTATAAATCCACTATAATAACAAAATATAGAACATTATCTGAATAAGTGTATATCTAGTTATAATATAGAAGAATGCATGAAATAAATATTATTGTAATGATTTAATGCAGACTATAATGATTAGGAGATATTATCACATTTATTAATCATTGTATTTGTAGTAAATATTTAAAGTGTATAGAAATATCCTAGTGTATATTAAAAATGGTTGATTATGCAAATGTGATTGTGTGTGGGGTGTATAAAAAAGTGTATGTGAATGGTTTGTATGGATGTTTTGTGTTATTGGGAAAATATACAGGAAAAAAGTGTGTTAACAAAGCAAAGGAAGCGGAATTGATTTAATTATTAGTTTGTAAAAAAAATAATAATAATGGGGGGGGGGGGGGTCTATAAGTTATACATCATACATCATACATACAGTATATCACTGTCTGAGGATGGGTTTTACATGTTTCTTTGCCTCAAAAATTACATGCATGGTGTCCAGCTAAGTGGATATTTTTGTAACTCCATGAAAAATAGGTTGATAAAAAATTACAGTTGCATTGCTTTTTTTCATGCCTGAAGAGGAATAAAATCGCTCGAGAAAAAATATTGACTGAAGTTCTCATAATTCATGCATGAAAGGGTTAAAATGTTTTCTTCAGTTTGTGCATTTTAAAGGATGTATAAATCCACTATAATAACAAAATATAGAACATTATCTGAATAAGTGTATATCTAGTTATAATATAGAAGAATGCATGAAATAAAATATTATTGTAATGATTTAATACAGACTATAATGATTAGGAGATATTATCACATTTATTAATTATTGTATTTGTAGTAAATATTTAAAGTGTATAGAAATATTCTAGTGTATATTAAAAATGGTTGATTATGCAAATGTGATTGTGTGTGGGGTGTATAAAAAAGTGTATGTGAATGGTTTGTATGGATGTTTTGTGTTATTAAAGTGTGTTAACAAAGCAAAGGAAGTGGAATTGATTTAATTATTAGTTTGTAAAAAGGGGGTGGGAGTCTATAAGTTCTACTTCTTCTCACTCCTTTTCAAGTGCCGAAAAATTTTGCTTGACCAAGTTGCATGGTTCTTTGTTATCTATTTGTTATCTGAGTCTATGTGCTTGAAATAAAACTAAACTAACTAATTAGCGTTTGTATAGATTGTAGCACAGAATCACAATTCCGTGTACTGAGTTTAGAAAAGATTTATGAATATTTGATTGACTTATTTTAGAAGGAGACGTCCATCAGCCTTTAATAGGGGTCATCAACTAGCATTTGTCCAAGAACCAGTTTAGAATAAACTTTTGAAACGCTGGGAAGAAGAAAAACAAACAAAATGGTTAATATTTGTGTTTCCAAATGATATTCTAAATAAAGGAGTCCTCTAATGTAGTCAGAAAATGGTGCTGTAGGTCGTGTTATGGATGGCCCTAATAAACAGAGGAGTAAAAGTGGAGCATTCTGTTCATCTGCGATGGCTTTAATTTATAATCCTCATACGTTCACGCTGCCTGTTGCAACTGCAGACATGATTTAATGCTGAAACATGAGAGAAAAGACACTACAAGTAAGTGTTTCAATATTTTTTCCCTTTGCATGAACTTTTTTTTTTTTTTTTAATGTGCTTTAAATACTTTTATATATAATATTACGCACCAAGGCTGGATATTAAAATATATTTTAAAAATGGTGACACTTTACTTGAAGGTCTAGTTTATAATGCATTAAGCGCACATTCATAAGACATTATAATGCATTTATGATGCATTTTAAATGTCATTACAACAGTTTATGATCATGTACAACAACTTATACCAAGGTTAATAAAGTATTATAAGTGTAGGTATAATGTTTCATAAATTCAGCTTTCATCATGTTTTATAAATCCATACCAAAGTGACAACAGTGTTTGTAGGAAGAATCTCCAGTCCTGGGTTACAGAACACATTCTAACCATCATAACTCTAGCCAGTTATAAAGACACAGAGAACTGCTCTGACATGTAGTTTCTGAAACTGAATAATGCCTGAAAAACATCAATAATAAGTTACAGGATGACTTTAAGAGCTTTTAGTAAAGTGACAACAAACACTGTCTAAGGTTATTAGCAATTGTATGATATTATAACATACGTATGATGACGTATGAGCGGTATCTGCTGGCTCTAAGTAAAGTGTAAGTCAAAAATTATACATCCAAGTGTTCTTAATAACTCTTTATTTTGCAAAAACAAAGCATTAAAAGAACAGAGTCAGTAAATAGAAGTGTTACATGTTGCTTTATACATAAATAAAAAATAATGTGGCAGCTCTAAATCTTTGTTAATTCAATCACATATTTATTTATTTATTTATTTATTTATTTATTTATTTTTAATAAATATGAAATCCCTAAAATAGATGGGTATAGGGACCAGTGACAAAACCTAACAAAAGTTCCCCACCTGAAAAAAAAAAATTTCCTTCACACTGCTTTGGTATGGATGTATAAAACATTATGAAAGCTGAATTTATAATACATTATGCCTACACTTATAATACTTTATTAACCTTGGTATAAGTTGTTGTACATGATCATAAACTGTTGTAATGACTTTTATAATGTATAATAAATGCATTATAATGTCTTATGAATGTGCGCTTAATGCATTATAAACTAGACCTTCAAGTAAAGTGTTACCAAAAAGACTTATGCATATGATTAGGTTGTTAATATTACAATTAATAATTAGAATTACAGTAACCATAACCATGTAAGTTGGCTGAATTAAACCTCTGCTAAGGAGGCAGTAAATCTTACATTGTGTAGCTGACTTCATATTAAAAAGCAGACAGATGGATGTGTACAGTGTTTAGAGCCTGTGGGCTGAATGCATATATTTGGGATGAGTGAGTCATTGTTATTTGAAATCATTTCCATCTTAATTTTTTTGGGGGTTACTTCAACAAAGAAAGAGAAAAAAATGTTTTTTCCGACCTTCACATTTCCTGAATTCATTAATAACCTGCTGATGATCACCAGTTTAGAGCCTTAACCCACAAAGACCCACACATCCACCAACATCCAAAGTCTTCCACTCATCTAAATTGTTTAATACCTGTTGATCCACTAATCCACAGGTGTCAAACATGAGGCGCGGGGGCCAAATCCGGCCCGCCAAAGGGTCCAATCTGGCCCGCGGGATGAATTTGTGAAATGCAAAAATTACACTGAAGATATTAACAATCAATGGAGTCAAAATCATTTTAATTCAGGTTCCACATACAGACACTTACAGTCCAGTTAGATTTCAAGTGGGTCAGAACCAGTAAAATATTATCAGAATAACCTATAAATAATGACAACCCCAAATTTTCTCTTTATTTTTTTGGTGTAAAAAAGTAAAATTACATGAAAATGTTTACATTACCAAACTATACTGTACTTTTCCAAAAATGCGAATAACCTGAACAAATATTAACAAACGGAAATGTGTTAAGAAAAGTAAATTTAATTTTACCAATATTCTGCCCGTTACTAAATGTTTTGTTCGATTGTAATGCACATGTGTAAATGATAAACTGATAAACCGAGGCAGAATATTGTTAAAATTGCACTTGTTTTTCTTATGACAATTCAAGATTTTCCTGTTATTCAGATTTTCAAGGAAACTTTGTAGATGTAAACATGATCATAATATAATTTTACTTTTTTCACAGTTATCGTTTTACCAGTCCGGCCCACTTGAGATCCAATTGGGCTGAATGTGGCCCCCGAACTAAAATGAATTTGACACCCCTGCACTAATCCTTTCAATCCTTGCCAATAACAAAAAAAAAGCATTTGGAGAGCGCAGACCCCGGCCAAGGCAGATCAGCCCCCTCCCTTCCGATCACCACCAAAATTTAATCATTTGTTCCTTGTGCCAGTGTCAACATTTCCTGAAAATTTCACGAAAATCCATCCATAACTTTTTGAGTTATCTTGCTAACTAACTAACCAACAAACAAACAAAACAAACAAAAATAAATACATTTTGGCAAAAACATAACCACCTTGGCGGAAGTAATTAGTGTAAAATACAGTTATCCATTGTTTCATGGTCATCCAATATGCCCCATTTGGACGTTCAGAGGTTCTGTAGTTACTGTGGAAAGACCGTCATCTTCTACAACATTAATTCACCAGTAAAATCTATGTACTCTGATAAAAGACAGTGGATGGAGATGCTTGTTTTCTGTTCAGTTAATGATATATTTTGTTGAAAAAGTCACTTTCTTCTTCAGTTTCCTCTTTTTCTGCTATAATCAGCCTCAACTTTAATCTAACTTTTTATGAACATCTACACGATCAGTGAATTAAATATAACAAAACACATGATTTTCTCTGAAACAATGCAGAACACAAAAGATAATATTACAATAAATGGTGATAAATGACTTCAGAAGGAGGAAAAAATCATATGGGAAGTGCCACAAATGTAGCGCTGGGTCTTTATGGGTTAAACAAAACACATTAAACACATTACATACACACACATTAACCCTTTCATGCATGAATTACAAGAACCTTAATCAAGATTTTTTTTTTCTTGAGTGATTTTATTCCTCTTTAGGCATTAAAAAAAATAATAATAATGTGATAATTTTTTTTATTAAGCTATTTTTCATGGAGTTGCAAAAATGTCCACTCAGCTGGACACCATGCGTTTAATTTTTGAAGCAAAAAACCATGTATTTACTGTGAAAACGATTAAATAAAAACATTTTAATGCCGCTAATCTGATGTTTTCTCACATTTTAATATACTCTAATACTAGTCATTGCTCACTTCATTGAGTTAACATGCCAAAACAGTCTGATAACAATAACAAGGAATTGATTTACACTCAAATATGTTAGATCAAGTTTATTTAGAACAGCAAAGTTACAGTAATGTTATCACTTGTAGTGTATGGGATGCATAAGTGTATAATGTGTTGGTTGATATGAAACTAAAACAACAAAATCCCTGAATATATAAGAGAACAGCTGTAGAATAGCTGTCCACTGTAGTGACCACTATGCATGAAAGGGTTAAATATTTAGAGAATGGTGTGGAAGAAAGGATGCTGGGAAAAAATGGAATTGGAAAAGAAAAGAACCTCAATACAGAGTCATGTGATATTTTCGGCCAATCATGGCTTCTGTGTAAATACTGGGATTGATTAATATGCACATGGTGTCTCAAACAGTGCACACATGTGGAGTCTTTCCATAAAAAATGTAAGAATTTGACACTGAGTAATTTATCACCAACATCAACTTATCTGACATGACATGCAAACAAACAGTTCATAGTTTAGGGTGAAATATTACAAATACTGACAACTGATCTGTTTGTTCAAGGCATCACAGTTCAACACAGAGGACACCCCATACACATACAGCCAAATATGACGTCAACTGGGCCAGTAAAATACTATCATAACAGCCCATAAATAATGTCAGATTATATTATTAAAATGTTTACATCAAACAGCCCTTTAAAAAGTGTGAATCACATGAACAACCTGAAATTTCTTAACTCTTTATAAGGCACTTACAGAAATACTCTGAATTTCGAAATTTCAACCTTAATGTGTTATTGGAGGACATAACAAGACTTTATTACTTTTGTGATTTTTTTCAAAATATTTTATTGTTATGTAGAAGATCAAGGTCAATGAAGTTACCATATTTGGTTCCCTTACTCATAAGTGACAAAAAAAAAAAAAAAAAAAAAAAAAAAAATCCAAGAAGTAAATATAAAAAATACAATAAAAACACATGTAACATGAAAGGAACATGTATTTTAGAACATTAGAACATCACTTGTAGATCATTACAACAACATAAGAGCTGATCCAGACCCCTGTCCACATCCACATTACCCCTGTGAACATCATTCCTTACATTAGTACCATTACTTCATGGTACCTAAAAAAGCAAGTACACTCAGGGTATGATTTCACAAAAAAAACAGAGAAGGGGATGTTCTTGTTTTTTTTTTTAATCATGAAAAAACAAGCAATCAACAGACCTAATTCTTTTTTTTTTTTAGATCACAGGTGTCAAACATGCGGCCTGGGGGCCATAACCGGCCCGCCAAAGGTTACAAGCCGGTGTTCTGTCAAGTTGAGCTGCTCCATCGAAGTAAGCTACCGGTAGCTTACTTTGACAGTGATGTCTATCGATTGACGCTACCCCGTCGAAACATGCTACCTTACGTTTCAACACGCCTATTTTGAAAATGTTAACAAACAAACCAAACCAAAAACAATACCCCTTGGCTCCAATTCGGGGGGAGGGGTAACAAGGGAACAAGGTATGTAGGAATTTCTCCAGTAAGGAATTTCTTTTGTTTTCCAAACCTAGCTTACTCATCGCGTGTATGGAATCATAACTTAATTCACACAAGTGTGGGTACTCACAGGAATATGTAACATAGATTTTGTCACTCAAATGGTAGGCTACCATTTAATAATCTAAACGCCATTAATACCCAGGTGACCCAACGTACTTAACGCTAATATGCACTAATGTCAACTTCGTTACGCTATTATCATGTAACGTCAATATTGTACGTCAATCTTTCGTGCACATGTAATTAATTGCATACATGGTTACATGTGAAATGGCACTATAAAAGAAATATACCTTCAAAATACTACTCACTAACAGCGCTAGCGTCGAAGTCAACTGCACTTCTGGATGGGGTAACTTATATCGATGGGCATTTAAATGGTGAAAACACTTGGGAGTCATGCACATGTGTGCGCGTGTTCAGTAGCGCTAAGTAGCTCAACTTGACAGGTAGGGTGGCTCGACAGCACACCAGCCCGCGGGATGAATTTGCAAAGTGCAAATTAGGGCATCAAACTCAAAAATAATATCATAATAACCTATAAATAATGACAACACCAATTTTTCTCTTTGATTTAGTGCAAAAAACATTAAATTATGAAAATGTTTACATTAACAAACTATCCTTTAAAATGTGAATAACTTGAACAAGTATGAACAACCTGAAACGTCTGAAGAAAATTAAGTGCAATTTTAACAATTTTCTGCCTGTTACTAAATGTTTTGTGCCTTTGTAGATCTGATCTGTAATGCACATGTAGAAATGATAAGTTGAGGCATAATATTGATCAAATTGTACTTATATTTCTTAACAAATTCCATTTTTTTCAGGTTATTCACATCCTTTTTGTTTGGATCAATTTTAAATGTAAATATTGGCATAATTGAATGTTATTTTTTGCACTAAAACAGTTTGGAGTTGTCATTATTTATTGGCTATCATGCTATTATTTTACTTCAGATTAAATTGGGCTGAATGTGGCCCTCGGAAGAAAACGAGTTTGACACCCCTGTTTTAGGTTAACGATAGGCCCTATTACACGTCGAACAATAATGCAAAGTAAAAATACATGTGTTGAGCCGCATTATGTAATAAATTCCCATTATGTAACAAAAGTTCAAAATGCAGGAAGAATATCATGTCATCTTGTAATAAACCTGCATTATGTAATAAACTGATGCATTTTGTAATAAAGTACCTCAATGCTTTATGTAGTAAATTTTTTCGCATTATGTAGTAAGTTATTACAATTTGAGAAGTTTATTACAAAAAGCACTTGACACATTTTTATTTTCAGGAAAATGTAATGAGCTAAATTAATCTTTAAACTGTGTGGTTAAAGTTCTAATTACATTACCTGTAGCTCCTGTGACTAATTTCTTCTAAATTGCTCTGAAATGATATTCATTTGGATTGTTATTACATAATGAACCATGTTATTACATTTTCTTAACAAAAATGTGTCAAGTGCATTTTGTAATCAATTTCTCAAATTGTAATAACTTACTACATAATGTGAAAAAATTTACTACATAATGCGTTGACATAGTTTATTACAAAATGCGTCAGTTTATTACATAATGCGGCTTTATTACAAGATGACTTGACATTCTTATTACATTTTGAACTTTTATTACATAATGGGAATTTATTACATAATGCGGCTCAACAACATGAAACAGTTTTTTTTCTGCGACGGCCACACCTGCGGTATGGGATATGGTCTAAATAAGTTTCAGGACCATGGATAGGAGTCAGTCACACCAACATGGAGAGGATTTATGGTGAATGGGGGAAACTCAGTCAGACTGTAAAATGTAACATAAAACCTAATGATTAAGATTTCACATCATGTTCAAATAATTCAGCTAATTAGACTAAGTCAACAGTTTGTTCTGATGCCAGACTTCATGTGTTGAAAATGTACATTGGCGCCTGCAGATGTACGTCTGTACCACCTGCTGTGTGTACCTCACACATACTGAGTGACATTTGCAAGAGAGAGAGAGAGAGAGACTCTGATATATACACAGAGAGATAGGTAAGGTATATAATGTATTTATGTGCATGGGGACGTTTGCAAATTCTGAGACTGCCGACAGTTCGATTCAGGTGAATGTTAGTGTCAGTAATGTAGGATATAGGTGGAAGAAAAGTCAGTCACAACCTGCCTGTTATTTCAGTTGGTTTTTAATAATTGATGGGGTTGTCCCCCCCGAGGATGAAATACATTCAGCAGAAGTACAGATGTAAAACTATGCCCCCCCCCAACAAATTGCACCCTGGTTACACTCACTGTTCATGCAGAGGTGGACCACACAGACCCTGTAGACCACATCTGACCTGAGAATGTTGACTCACTGTCCTCACTGCAACTGTTGTCTGTCACTGTCTTGTAATGTGTGCAGAAATGACCAAAAATAGTCACTTGCTAGTCATGAAGTAAAAAAAAAAAAAAAAAAAATTAAGTACAATTTATATATTTAAATATTGTGGTGGAAAATTTACTTCTATACTGCTGGTACATCTTCTTTATTGCTGAGTCATTATTCATGCCATATGTCTCTATGTGTGATATTTACAACTGTGTAACATCCTAACCCAAGAAGGGAGTTCTTGCCTTGATTGAAAACCCAAACACCTAAATGTCTGAATGTGTAGATAGAGGATGGTGTCTGCACTCCAGATAGGATCCAAGCAAGGTTAGGGTGAAGAGGTCATCATGACCTCTTCATGGAGCAGAGAAGGTGTAGTATGGAGTGGTACGATGTACGTAAGGAATGACATCATAGTTTGAGGGGGTTGGATTTGGTTCTATATAATCTTTAGTTTTCTCTTGTTTAATCAGACTTCACTTACTTCTCTGTGAATGACTTCTCAAATAAATGATCATTTATTTTAACTCTAACTTTCTCTCCTCTTCTTTGAGTGAGTGGTCAGTTGAACATTTCTACAACAATATTCTGCCTCAGTTTATCATTTACACATGTGTATAATAACTTACAGATCACAGTGGATCTATAAAGACACAAAATATTTAGTACCAAACAGAATATTGTTAAAATTACACTTATTTTTTAAAGAAATTTCAGGTTATTCACATTTTTTTGCAACTTACAGATCACAGTGGATCTACAAAGACACAAAATATTTAGTAACAAACAGAGTACTGTTAAAATTACATTTGTTTTTCTAAAGAAATTTCAGGTTATTCACATTTTTTGTAACTTACAGATCCTAGTGGATCTACAAAGACAAAAAATTTAGTAACAAACAGAATATTGTTAAAATTACTTATTTTTCTGAAGAAATTTCAGGAAATTCACATTTTTTGCTACTTCCACATCACAGTGAATCTACAAAGACACAAAACATTTAGTAACAAACAGAATATTGTTAAAGTTTATTTTTCTAAAGAAATTTCAGGATATTCACATTTTTTGCAACTTACAGATCACAGAGACTCTACAAAGACAGAAAACATTTAGTAATAAACAGAATATTGTTAAAATTAAACTTATTTTTCTTAAGAAATTTCAGGATATTCACATTTTTTGCTACTTACAGATCACAGTGAATCTACAAAGACACAAAACATTTAGTAACAAACAGAATATTGTTAAAGTTTATTTTTCTGAAGAAATTTCAGGATATTCACATTTTTTGCAACTTACAGATCACCGTGGATCTACAAAGAGTCATGTGATATTTAAGGCCAATCATGGCTTCTGTGTAAATAGTGGGATTCATTAATATGCACATGGTGTTTCAAACACTGGGAGCATTTGGAGTCTTTCCATAAAAAAAATGGAATAATTTGACATTGAGTAATTTATGACCAGCATCAACTTATCTGACATTTACGTGCAAACAAACAGATGCAAGGAAGTACATCCACACCTCGTGATTGTGAATACGCTATGTACACGTACACCCACAGAACTTTTTGGGCAAGCTTGGCCTCATCCTGTCAGTGCGGGAGCTGACAGACAGGCTTTTGCTGTGTGTGTCAAAGGAAGTGGTCCAGCATAGACTTGAGGGATTCACTAACTGAACACTGAACAGGAGGGAAAAAAAGAAGGTGAGAGAGAGGGAAGCAGAGACAGACAAAGACAGAGGGGAGAGTGACAGACACAGAAAAAGAGACACCAAGAGGGAGAGGAGGTGTGTGTGTGTGTGTGTGTGTGTGTGTGTTTATGTGTGTGTGTGTGTGTGACGTGGAGGGGGTTTAAAGTGCCGCAGGCTACACCACGTGTGAAGATGGCAGGGTCTGAGAACTCCCTGCTGCTAGGGGAAACAAGACAAAACAACAAGCCCAAATGTATAAACTTTAACACCCTGTCCTGCCTTGTAAATGCATGAGCAATACTCAAAGCACACTTTGACATTTCACTAACTCTGTTTATAGAGCACTTTGAAATAGTAGTTTACATCCTGCACTAGGTCAGAATGGAAGAGTCTGCTGAATTTTAGACGCAAAGCAGCCAAAAAGCAAAAAGTGAGTGGACTGACAGTGGATTAGATTAGATTAGATTAGATTAGATTAGATTAGATTAGCCCTTTCATGCATAGTGGTTACTCCAGTGGACAGCTATTCCACAGCTGTTCTTCTTGTATATTCACAGGTATTGTTGTTTTAGTTGCAATAATCAGGCAACACAGTGGACGGTTATTTATTTATTTAGCAGGGACAGTACACATTAATGAACATTTCTGTAAATGTGCCAGTATTAGCAAAAAAGCTCTTTTTCAACTGTTGTCCCCGGGTGAGATGTTAAGTTCATTCATAAAATTTGAAAAATTTCAGAAATTAAGGCTACACCCACACATTACCTAGCATTACTTCACATATACAGTATACACAGTTCACCTTTAAGTATTAGTACAAACACCTGGACCGACATTGGCGCCATCCCATACACTGGCATTCATACCATTATTCTAACTTTACTGTTCTTGATAAACCTGATCTACAGTAACATGTCTGAATGTAAATACATTCTTAATTGTTAGACTGTAATTAACAGTTTGGTTTTTCTTTAAACAAAAAGGTTTTTTTTCTTTTTTTTTTTTGCATATTAGCTCCATGAAGTGAGTAATAGCTAGTATTAGAATTTGTTAAAATGTGAGAAAACATTAGATTAGCAGCATTAAAAATGTTTTTATTTTATTGTTTTCATATCACTTTCTGATATTCAGTTTTAAATACATGTTTCTTTGCTTCAAGAGTAAAATGCATGGTATAGCTGAGTGGACATTTTTGTAAATCCATGGGTAAAAAAAAACAAAAAACAAAACTTGATCGCATTGTTTTTTTTTCATGCCTAAGGAGGAATAAAAACACTCAAGAAAAAATCTTGACTAAGGTTCTCATAATTCATGCATGAAAGGGTTAGATTAGATTAGATTACATTACATTACATTACATTAGACCAAGGTAATCAATCTCATTTTGGTTCAGGGGCCATATTTAGCCCAGTTTGATCTCAAGTGTGCCAGACCAGTAAAATAATGACTAAATAACCTATAAATAATGACAAATCCAAGTTTTTTCTTTTTTTTTTTGTTTTAGTACAAAAACCCTACAATTAAATTATGAAAATATTCACATTTTACAAAAAAAGATGTGAATAACCTGAAAAAACAGAAATTTCATTTGAAAAATTAGTGGAATTTTAACAATATTATGCCTCAACCAAGGTCATTATCATTAACGAAAACTAACATAATGACGAAAACTAGAATTGTAAAAACATTTTCGTTAACTGAAATAAATAAAAACTATAATTAAAAGAAAAAAAAAAAAATCTCTTATTATTAACACAACTACAGATCACAGTGGATCCATAAATGCACAAAACATTTAGTTACAGGCAGAATATTGTTCAAATGGCACATTTCAGGTTGTTCATCTTTGCTTTTATTTATGTATTTATTTGCATTTTATTGTGAAAGAATAGTTTTGTAAATGTAAATATTTTCACAGTGTAATGTTATTTTTTTCACTTAAATTTTTTCCACATAATTTTTCACAAAGAAAATTTGTCGTTGTCATTATTTATGGGTTATTGTGTTGTTATTTTTACTGGAGATCACATTGGTCTGTATGTGGAACCTGAACCAAAATGATTTTGACAACCTGAACTGTTCAGGTTACTTTTTGCACTGTCACCCTGTGGGCTGGAATGGAACTTTTGGCGGGCCAGATTTGGCCCCTGGACCGCATGTTTGACAACTGTGCATTAGACTATATTGATCCCACAATGAGGAAAATTCAACGATCAAGGCAGCAACAGAATAAAGTGCAAGAAAAAAGTGTAATATGCATAATAATACTACAAAAAACAATTTAAAAAAAGCAAACAATAAGAAACAAAAAATAACAATAGTAATAAAAAACTACACAGACTGTACTGACTGACAGATGTACAATAACAATATGGTGTTGAAGGATTTAATTAAAGATTAAAGGAAAGAGGTGAGCTTTAGATTTTGAAATTCAACCTTTGTTTTTTTTTTTTTTTTTTTCGTGTTCACATCACAACTGATGTTTCAGTTGCTAATGGGGATGTTAATAAATGAAATGAAACTAAACAACAACAAAGCCATGTAGACTGTTGCTCTGATTAAACAAATGTAGCAATAATATAGATAGATATTTTTTAAAGAAATTTCAGGATATTCACATTTTTTGCAACTTTCAGATCACAGTGGATCTACAAAAACACAAAACATTTAATAACAAACAGAATATTGTTAGAATTACACTTATTTTTCTTAAGACATTTCAGAAAATTCACAGTTTTTGCAACTTACAGATCACAGTGGATCTACAAAAACGCAAAATATTTAATAACAAAAAGAATATTGTTAAAATTACACTTTTTTTTTCTTAAGAAATTTCAGAATATTCACATTTTTTGCAACTTACAGATCACAGTGAATCTACAAAGACACAAACCATTTAGTAACAAACAATATTGTTAAAATTATACTTTATTTTCTTAAGAAATTTCAGAAAATTTACATTTTTTGCAACTTACACATCACAGTGGATCTACAAAGACACGAAACATTGAGTAACAAACAGAATATTGTTAAAATTGCATTTATTTTTCTGAAGAAATTTCAGAATATTCACATTTTTTGCAACTTACAGATCACAGTGGATCTACAAAGACACAAAACATTTATTAACAAACAATATTGTTAAAATTGCACTTCTTTTTCTGACGAAATTTCAGGATATTCACATTTTTTGCAACTTACAGATCACAGTGGATCTACAAAAATACGAAACATTTAATAACAAACAGAATATTGTTAAAATTACACTTATTTTTCTTAAGACATTTCAGAAAATTCACAGTTTTTGCAACTTACAGATCACAGTGGATCTACAAAAATGCAAAATATTCAATAAACAGAATATTGTTAAAATTACACTTTTTTTTTCTTAAGAAATTTCAGAATATTCACATTTTTTGCAACTTACAGATCACAGTGGATCTACAAAGACACAAAACATTTATTAACAAACAATATTGTTAAAATTACACTTATTTTTCTTAAGATATTTCAGGATATTCACATTTTTTGCAACTTACAGATCACAGTGGATCTACAAAGACACAAAACATTTTTTAACAAACAATATTGTTAAAATTACACTTTTTTTAAAGAAATTTCAGGATATTCACATTTTTTGCACCTTACAGATCACAGTGGATCTACAAAGACACAAAACATTTATTAGCAAACAATATTGTTAAAATATACTTATTTTTCTAAAGAAATTTCAGAATATTCAAATTTTTTGCGACTTACAAATCACAGCGGATCTACAAAGATATAAAACATTTAGTAACAAACTGAATATTATTAAAATTACACTTATTTTTCTCAAGAAATTTCTGGATATTCACATTTTTTGCAACTTACAGATCACAGTGGATCTACAAAGACACAAAACATTTATTAACAAACAATATTGTTAAAATTACACTTATTTTTCTTAAGATATTTCTGGATATTCACATTTTTTGCAACTTACAGATCACAGTGAATCTACAAAGACACAAAACATTTATTAACAAACAATATTGTTAAAATATACTTATTTTTCTAAAGAAATTTCAGGATATTCACAATTTTTGCAACTTACAGATCACAGTGGATCTACAAAGACACAAAACATTTTTTAACAAACAATATTGTTAAAATTACACTTTTTTTAAAGAAATTTCAGGATATTCACATTTTTTGCACCTTACAGATCACAGTGGATCTACAAAGACACAAAACATTTATTAGCAAACAATATTGTTAAAATATACTTATTTTTCTAAAGAAATTTCAGAATATTCAAATTTTTTGCGACTTACAAATCACAGCGGATCTACAAAGATATAAAACATTTAGTAACAAACTGAATATTATTAAAATTACACTTATTTTTCTCAAGAAATTTCTGGATATTCACATTTTTTGCAACTTACAGATCACAGTGGATCTACAAAGACACAAAACATTTATTAACAAACAATATTGTTAAAATATACTTATTTTTCTAAAGAAATTTCAGGATATTCACATATTTTGCAACTTACAGATCACAGTGGATCTACAAAGACACAAAACATTTAGTAACAAATAGAATATTATTAAAATTACACTTATTGTTCTCAAGAAATTTCTGGATATTCACATTTTTGCAACTGGATCTACAAAGACACAAAGCCTTTGTAACAAACAATATTGTTAAAATTACACTTAATTTTCATAAGAAATTTCAGAAAATTCACATTTTTTGCAACTCACAGATCACAGTGGATCTACAAAAACACAAAACATTAAGTAACAAACAGAATATTGTTAATTAAGTAACAAACAGAATATTGTTAAAATTACACTTATTTTTCTTAAGAAGTTTCAGAATATTCACATTTTTTGCAACATAAAGATCACAGTGGATCTACAAAGACACAAAACATTTATTAACAAACAATATAATTAAAATATATTTATTTTTCTAAAGAAATTTCAGGATATTCACATTTTTTACAACATACAGATCACAGCGGATCTACAAAGACACAAAACATTTAATAACAAAAAGAATATTGTTAAAATTACACTTCTTTCTCTTAAGAAATTTCAGAATATTCATATTTTTTGCAACTTACAGATCACAGTGGATCTACAAAAACACAAAACATTTATTAACAAACAATATTGTTAAAATATTCTTATTTTTCTAAAGAAATTTCAGGATATTCACATTTTTGCAACTGGATCTACAAAGACACAAAGCCTTTAGTAACAAACAATATCGTTAAAATTACACTTAATTTTCATAAGAAATTTCACAAAATTCACATTTTTTGCGACTCACAGATCAGAGTGGATCTACAAAAACACAAAACATTAAGTAACAAACAGAATATTGTTAATTAAGTAACAAACAGAATATTGTTAAAATTACGCTTCTGTTTCTTAAGATGTTTCAGAATATTCACATTTTTTGCTACTTACAAATCACAGTGGATCTACAAAAACACAAAACATTTAGTAACAAACAGAATATTGTTAAAATTGCACTTCTTTTTCTGAAGAAATTTCAGAATATTCACATTTTTTGCAACTTACAGATCACAGTGGATCTACAAAGACACAAAACATTTATTAACAAACAATATTGTTAAAATTGCACTTCTTTTTCTGACGAAATTTCAGGATATTCACATTTTTTGCAACTTACAGATCACAGTGGATCTACAAAAATACGAAACATTTAATAACAAACAGAATATTGTTAAAATTACACTTATTTTTCTTAAGACATTTCAGAAAATTCACAGTTTTTGCAACTTACAGATCACAGTGGATCTACAAAAATGCAAAATATTCAATAAACAGAATATTGTTAAAATTACACTTTTTTTTTTCTTAAGAAATTTCAGAATATTCACATTTTTTGCAACTTACAGATCACAGTGGATCTACAAAGACACAAAACATTTATTAACAAACAATATTGTTAAAATTACACTTATTTTTCTTAAGATATTTCAGGATATTCACATTTTTTGCAACTTACAGATCACAGTGAATCTACAAAGACACAAAACATTTATTAACAAACAATATTGTTAAAATATACTTATTTTTCTAAAGAAATTTCAGGATATTCACAATTTTTGCAACTTACAGATCACAGTGGATCTACAAAGACACAAAACATTTTTTAACAAACAATATTGTTAAAATTACACTTTTTTTAAAGAAATTTCAGGATATTCACATTTTTTGCACCTTACAGATCACAGTGGATCTACAAAGACACAAAACATTTATTAGCAAACAATATTGTTAAAATATACTTATTTTTCTAAAGAAATTTCAGAATATTCAAATTTTTTGCGACTTACAAATCACAGCGGATCTACAAAGACATAAAACATTTAGTAACAAACTGAATATTATTAAAATTACACTTATTTTTCTCAAGAAATTTCTGGATATTCACATTTTTTGCAACTTACAGATCACAGTGGATCTACAAAGACACAAAACATTTAGTAACAAATAGAATATTATTAAAATTACACTTATTGTTCTCAAGAAATTTCTGGATATTCACATTTTTGCAACTGGATCTACAAAGACACAAAGCCTTTGTAACAAACAATATTGTTAAAATTACACTTAATTTTCATAAGAAATTTCAGAAAATTCACATTTTTTGCAACTCACAGATCACAGTGGATCTACAAAAACACAAAACATTAAGTAACAAACAGAATATTGTTAATTAAGTAACAAACAGAATATTGTTAAAATTACACTTATTTTTCTTAAGAAGTTTCAGAATATTCACATTTTTTGCAACATAAAGATCACAGTGGATCTACAAAGACACAAAACATTTATTAACAAACAATATAATTAAAATATACTTATTTTTCTAAAGAAATTTCAGGATATTCACATTTTTTTACAACATACAGATCACAGCGGATCTACAAAGACACAAAACATTTAATAACAAAAAGAATATTGTTAAAATTACACTTCTTTCTCTTAAGAAATTTCAGAATATTCATATTTTTTGCAACTTACAGATCACAGTGGATCTACAAAAACACAAAACATTTATTAACAAACAATATTGTTAAAATATTCTTATTTTTCTAAAGAAATTTCAGGATATTCACATTTTTGCAACTGGATCTACAAAGACACAAAGCCTTTAGTAACAAACAATATCGTTAAAATTACACTTAATTTTCATAAGAAATTTCACAAAATTCACATTTTTTGCGACTCACAGATCAGAGTGGATCTACAAAAACACAAAACATTAAGTAACAAACAGAATATTGTTAATTAAGTAACAAACAGAATATTGTTAAAATTACGCTTCTGTTTCTTAAGATGTTTCAGAATATTCACATTTTTTGCTACTTACAAATCACAGTGGATCTACAAAAACACAAAACATTTAGTAACAAACAGAATATTGTTAAAATTACACTTTTTTTTTTTCAGCATTAATCATGGATATAATCCAAGGGGGAAAGACCTCAACTACAAGAAAAAATAGGACTGTAGAGCATCATAAATGAAGAGAGCAGCACAAAACAGGCTGCAGCCCAAACTTCTAATCATGTGTCATATTGAATCTTTCACTTAAAATGTCAGCATCACATGAGGACAGATCTCCCACATTGAGAATTATTGGCTACATCCTCCAGCATTACAAGGATATCATGCAATATGCAGGAGCAGAGCGCTGTCAGAACAATGTTCCAAATCTGAAACAGGAAAGAGAGACAAGATACTTTGAAAGTCAAAAGGCTAAGGGCATAGAAAATGACTTGGGCACAATAGTAGTCTGCTCATTGTTCAATTATTGCTGATGAAAGGGACATTTTTGTGGGGCGGACATCAGAGAGTGGGATTAGTGAAAGTGATTTCCTTGTCCTGGCTTGTTTGACAAAGTCTGCCCATAATCCTCTTGAAAACTTTGCCGCCTTGGCTTTTCCTGACCATTGGCTCCCTGCTTAGCTTCAGATGACCCACAGAAGTGAAAATGTCCACTGAGAGCCTGAGGAAAAGTGAGCAGAGGAATGCAATAAAAATGTGGAGCTTTTTTTTTTTTTTCTTTTTCAATTCATTCTCTTTAATTCAATTCAATTTAGCATGCTTTATTGGCATGAATGTCAAGTGAACAATACTGCCAAAGCATCAAGGATGATAAAAATGAGAGAAAACAAATGCAATTTAAAGTGTAGTATCATTAAATAGATAACAGAGGTGTGGCAGTAAATAATAATAAATAGTAAACATGTGCTCTGTTATAACACTTAAATGTCACAGTGAGATATCATGCCGCTAAATTTTGTTAAGCCTCATAGCGTAATAGCCTAACACATACACAAATGAACAAAAGTATTGGGACACATTGAATTCAGGTGTTTCTTTTCTAACAGCGGCCTGAACTGAAAAGTGTCATTGATATGAAAAATTTAAAAAAAATTGGTCATTAATCAACGTATGAACCTTTCAACAACAAAAATAATTACTTAGCTACTCAAATAAACTCATTTTGAATAGTATAAAATAGAAATTTTCTTAAAATGGTACCAAAGCTTAAACAAGATGATTCACAATAAAACTATTATATGAATGCATTTATTGTGGTTTATATTTCAGTATTAATTCTCATTATTTATTTTGTGTTCAGTACATGATGACTTATTTACTGGGTTTTTTTTGTTTTTGTTTTTGTTTTTTAATTTCAAGGACCCCCTGGGCTTCTTCCAAGTACTCCTGGGGTTATGCGTACCCCACTTTGGGAACCCAGTCCCTAGTGCATCAGTTTTCAATGTGCAGGCACATGAAGGGTTTTTTTTATGTGAGCAGTAGGTGTCACGGTGTGATGCACTGGGTAGTTTGATGTATATGTAGACAATGGTTATAGTTTAGGCAAAAAAAAAACCAAAAAAAAACTTGCTTATGGAAAAAGAGTAGAGGAAAGAAAAGACTAAAACAATTACCTTCTCCTTTTAGCCCATAAAGATCCAGTGCTACACACTGTAAAAAAAAAAAAAAATCTGTAATTTAACGGAATTTTCACTGTTTATTTTACAGATTTTTCCTGTATTTTTAAGATACAGGAAAATATCAATTAAATGACAAAAACAAACTGTGATTTTACATGTCAAATGTAAAATAATATGAAAAAACTGCAACTGTGAATAACCAAAAAAAATTCCATTTTTTATAAGATTTTTTTTAACTTTTTTCACTGAAAAACACAGCTAAAATACATTTGCAAATGTATCATAATTTCACAAATATTTATTTTCTATTCATGAGATTAAACTGTTAATTTAAAGTTTAATACTGTGAAAAAAATAATAAAACGAGGTAAAATTACTGACAATTAACCGTGAAAGAAGTATTTGTTCTGTAAGTTTAACAAGACTTGTTTGTTCATTGATAAATATCTTGTGTAATTACAGGAGGTTTCACAACAGAAATGTTGAATAATTGTGTTTTTGTGAATGTATAACATGTATAAGCACTGACAAACTGTCAAAATACAGTTTTTATCAGTGGATTGTACAACTTAGTCTCACTGAAAATTATATAGGTAATTTGATTGTTTTAATACATGTAAATGTTATTTATTAAACATTAAAAAGTCAAAAAAAAAAAAAAATCTCATATAAAGTTAGGGCAAAAAAAACGTATTTAATTATGGAAAATTACCGTATTTTTATGAGATGGTTATTTTCCGTTATTTAACAGAATTTTTTCGGCACCCCTGCTGCCGGAATAATACCTTTTTTTTTTTTTTTTTTTTTTTACAGTGCAGTTGTAGCAGTTCTCAAATAATTGTTTCTCTCAGTTAAACTTTTCTTTTGTGATTTTTCACCGTTTATTATATTATCCTCTGTAGTTTGCATTTTTTCAGTGAAAATCAGGTATTTTCCTGTATTTAATTTACTGATCATACAAAGGTTCATAAAAGCTCAGATTAAAGTTGAGGGTTATTTTATCAGAAACAGAGCAAAGTGAAGAAAAAGTGACTTTTTCAACAAAATATATTATTAACTGTGTGTCTCCATCCACTGTCATTGATCCAACTTCATGGGTTTTACTGGTGAGTCAATGTTGTAGAAGATGACGGTGTTTCCACATTTACTATGGAGCCTCTGAACATCCATAAGGGTCATATCTGATGACAATGAAAAGATGACAAACTGTGTTTTACAACAATTATTCACATGTATTGATAGAATTAGTGGACCAACAGGTGTTAAACAGTTTCCATTAGTAGATGATTTTGGTAGAAGGTGGATGTTTGGGTCTTTATGGGTTAAGGCAGGGGTGTCAAACTCATCTTAGTTCAGGGGCCACGTTCAGCCCGATTTGATCTCAAGTGGGCTGGACCAGTGAAATAATAAGAGTGAAAGCAGTTAAATTATATTATGATCAGGTTTACATCTGCAAAGTTTCCTTAAAAATCTGAATAACATGAACAACTTGAATTGTCTTTAGAAAAACAAATGCAGTTTTAACAATATTATGCCTCCGTTTATCAGTTTATCATTTACACATGTGCATTACACATTTAGTAACAGGCAGAATATTGGTAAAATTGCATTAACTTTTTTTTTAGGACATTTCCGTTTCTTCATATTTGTTCAGATTATTCACATATTTTGTAAAAGTATAGTTTGGTAATGTAAACATTTTCATGTAATTTTACTTTTTTTTTTTTTATACCAATAAAACAAAGAGAAAATTTTGGGTTGTCATTATTTATAGGTTATTATAATATTTAACTAGTCTGACCCACTTGAAATCTAACTGGACTGTATGTAGAACCTGAATTAAAATGATTTTAACACCACTGATTGTTAATATCTTCAGTGCAATTTTTGCATTTCACAAAGATCGGACCCTTCGGTGGGCCGGATATGGCCCCCGGGCCGCATGTTTGACACCTCTGGGTTAAGGGATCATTCAATTTCCAACGTCCAGTGATTCACATTAACTTCTTTCTGGTTCTTTCTGGTTTTTAGGTTATATTAATAACTATTAATAATAATATTAAAATTAAAATGCTTCACTAATGCTTTTATTTTCTGTCCATCATCTTTTTTTCAAGTTATACATTTTGCTATGTATATTGTTGTTACCCATGCTGGAACATTCTATTCTATTCTATTCTATTCTATTCTATTCTATTCTGTTGATGGTCAGTGAGTCTCTCTGGGTTGTTTGTCTGATGTACAGTTTTGTCTTCCTGATGAGCGGACCCTAAAGTTAGAACCAGGTTCTGTAAAACAAACTGTTCCATATTTCAGTCTAAATCCTTGTAAATGTCTTTTAACAGCATGAAACGCTCCCCATGCTTTTCCGCTCCAGTGCCATTTGCTGCCGGACCAACGTTTCCTGCGGTCAACACTGGATGGTGAAGCTCCGTCATCCGTCCAAGTGGATCCAAACACATGAGGGTTTAATAAAACATTTGGTAGCAGTTACTATTAGCTGAACAACCAGGCATGACCTACATTTTAAAGCCTCAGTTCAGTTTGTTTACCACTTCAACGTTGCCCACTTCTGGCTTTGATTTGTTTGATTAAAACTGGTTAAACTGATAAATTTAGACGGAAAACACATAATAAAACACTGACGCATGGATGAAATGTACCACAGCCTGATCACAATCAAGGGTACTGGAAAGGGTGCACATGTAGATAAAAAAATCTATCAAAAAATCAGACAGGCCATTTTATTTGTCTGATATTTCTCTTTCAAAGTCCAAAATTATGGTGTCGACTAAAAATTTGGCAGGCTTGCCCCTGTCAAATCAGATATTATTGGGTGTACGGACACTCCAGCCTAATAGCCTCCATATTTAATGCCTACAAAGATACACAAATGTTTCAGCACTCAGGATAATCATGCATTGTTTATTGCATAGATGTCGTGTCCAAAGCATGCGTGCTGAAAAATTCCAAATATTGACAGAAACAATAAAATTAGACCCACATATTTTGATATGGTGTACAGACACTACTTGGTGTACGGACTCTACAAGATTGGAATGGAAATCTGGCTTACCACATGGTCGCGTCTCTGTTAGATCTTTAACCCTTTCATGCATGAATTATGTGAACCTTAATCATGATTTTTTTTCCTGAGTGTTTTTATCCCTCTTTTGGCATAAAAATAATAATTCTATTGATTTTTGTTAGCCTATTTTTATGGAGTTACAAAAATGTCCACTCAGCTGGACACCATGCATTTAGTTTTAGAACCAAATAAACATGTATTTACTGATATACTGTGTGAAAACTATGAACTAAAAACATTTTTAATGCTGCTAATCTGATGTTTTCTCACATTTTAACATACCTGCATGGAGATAATATGCAAAAAAAAAAAAAAAAACCCTGTTAATTACAGTCTAATAACAATTAGCAGTTTTTTTTTTTTTTACTCTCAGACATCTTACTGCAGATCAGGTTTATGTAGAACAGCAAAGTTACAGTAATGGTATGAATTGCAGTGTATGAGATGATGCATAAGCCTCCACTGTGTTGGCTGATATGGAAGTAAAACAACAAAATCCATGAATATACAAGAGAACACTTTTGAACAGCTGTCCACTGTAGTGACCAGTGTGCATGAAAGGGTTAACTAAGTCTTCCTGGTACAGGAGTAAATAAACATTTGTGAACAAGTTATAACAGTATATCTATATGGCATATATGTGATATTACTGATGGAAGTACATTGGTGTACGGACACTACATGAATTTTGGTGAACAACGCACCATTGAAAACATGCGTTAACATCCGTTTACCACATTGTTCCCAAATTTTCTGCAGCCAGGGAGCATACCAAAATCTGTCTAGTTATGCATATTTAGTCATAATAATACTTCAATAACAGGTTCCCATTCTATTATTACAATTAAAGGGCTGTAAAAGAAGGGTTTTCAGAACAAAATGGTTGATTGTCTTAATACTGAAAATAAGAATTGATAATCAAACAGCTGTTCAACAAAAATGATCAATAAATGAAAAGCAATGTGACGTGTGTATTTTAAAATAAAAAAGACACAGGAGTTGAGTAGTAATTATTTATTGTGTTACAAAACATTCTGTACAATAATTTTGCTCTCTTATAACAATAAAATTGTGCACGTTTTCACACTCACTGGGTCGCCATTTTATCAGTTTTTATCCGATTTTCTTTAAATTTGGAGGATTGCCAGATCTAGTAATAAGATGGCCAAAGAAATATTTTGGGAATGGTTTTGGGGGTATCTTTTTGCCATACTGATTCACAACTGATGCAAACTATACTTGTACACCTTGATTGTGATCAGGCTGAACATCTTTATTGTTCTGTAGTTACTGAAAATAAGTCATTGATTTGAATGGGAAAAAAAAAAAAGGCCTTTCATGCATAAGGAGTTGCCACTCAGAATGAGAAAGGCAACAGTTTTTGCAGTGTCTACAATATATGCAAAAAAGTGCTTTGGTATGTTTTATAGGAAGGCCATGAGACAATGCAGATTTTTCTACTGCGCTGATGATGATGATGATGATTAAAGTTTAATGTGTGCATGAACAGTTTGAATATTGCTAAAAGCTTTCCAGAATCTTAAATGCATTAATGCTTTAGCAAGGCCTTATTTTTTTTGTAACTCCTGCCGTACATGTTTACACTTCAACTACAGAAAATATTACACAGCTTAAAATCAAAATTGCAAAATGAGATTAGTTGAAATTGGTTCAAGTCTAATTTAATTCAAATCAAATTGTATTTTTGTTTTCCTTTTTTTTTTTTTTTTTCTCATTCAGCTACGAGTAGTTTCAAAGCCATGAGGATTTAATAAAACATACTAGCATTTGGCATCAACAGTCACCATTTGAATAAGGGAGGATTATAAAGATGATTACAGTGGGATTCTGTCGACCTGAGGCTATCACAGAGGGAAGATTTACCCCAAAGTGTCCTTGGTGCTGGAAATAACACCCTTCCATTTCCATCGACACATACCTATCGATAGACAGATAGAGTAGTCAAGAGCAACGAAAGGTGTTTCTGTGCCAATAACACACTTCAGCTTTTACTTTTACGTTCCCGTGTCACGCAATTTAAACTTTTTAGTCTGCCAGTTTGGTTAAGAGTGAGGATGTGAATGTATTGGTTCTTGAATCCTCCAATCGTTAATCAGTTAGTTTGGTATTTACAAATTCATGCTTTAAATATTATTTAGATAGAACGATAGAACGATAGATAGAACGATAGATAGAACGATAGATAGATAGATAGAACGATAGATAGAACGATAGATAGAACGATAGATAGATAGATAGATAGATAGATAGATAGATAGATAGATAGATAGATAGATAGATAGATAGATAGAACGATAGATAGAAAGATAGATAGATAGAACGATAGATAGATAGAACGATAGAACGATAGATAGAACGATAGATAGAACGATAGATAGATAGATAGATAGATAGATAGATAGATAGATAGATAGATAGATAGATAGATAGATAGAACGATAGATAGATAGAACGATAGATAGAACGATAGAACGATAGATAGAACGATAGATAGAACGATAGATAGAACGATAGAACGATAGAACGATAGAACGATAGATAGAACGATAGATAGATAGATAGATAGATAGATAGATAGATAGATAGATAGATAGATAGATAGAACGATAGATAGAACGATAGAACGATAGAACGATAGATAGATAGATAGATAGATAGATAGATAGATAGATAGATAGATAGATAGAACGATAGATAGATAGAACGATAGATAGATAGAACGATAGATAGATAGAACGATAGATAGAACGATAGATAGAACGATAGAACGATAGATAGAACGATAGATAGAACGATAGATAGAACGATAGATAGATAGATAGATAGATAGATAGATAGATAGATAGATAGATAGATAGATAGATAGAACGATAGATAGAACGAACGATAGATAGAACGATAGATAGAACGATAGATAGAACGATAGAACGATAGAACGATAGATAGAACGATAGATAGATAGATAGAACGATAGATAGATAGATAGATAGATAGATAGATAGATAGATAGATAGATAGATAGATAGATAGAACGATAGAACGATAGATAGAACGATAGATAGAACGATAGATAGATAGATAGATAGAACGATAGAACGATAGAACGATAGAACGATAGATAGAACGATAGATAGAACGATAGATAGATAGATAGATAGAACGATAGAACGATAGAACGATAGAACGATAGAACGATAGATAGATAGATAGATAGATAGATAGATAGATAGATAGATAGATAGATAGATAGAACGATAGATAGAACGATAGATAGATAGAACGATAGAACGATAGAACGATAGATAGAACGATAGAACGATAGATAGATAGAACGATAGATAGATAGATAGATAGATAGATAGATAGATAGATAGAACGATAGATAGATAGAACGATAGATAGATAGATAGATAGATAGATAGATAGATAGATAGATAGAACGATAGAACGATAGATAGATAGAACGATAGATAGATAGATAGATAGATAGATAGATAGATAGATAGAACGATAGAACGATAGAACGATAGATAGAACGATAGATAGAACGATAGATAGAACGATAGATAGATAGAACGATAGATAGATAGACAGATAGATAGATAGATAGATAGATAGATAGATAGATAGATAGATAGATAGATAGAACGATAGAACGATAGATAGAACGATAGATAGAACGATAGATAGAACGATAGAACGATAGATAGAACGATAGATAGAACGATAGATAGAACGATAGATAGATAGATAGATAGATAGATAGATAGATAGATAGATAGATAGATAGATAGATAGAACGATAGATAGAACGATAGATAGAACGATAGATAGATAGAACGATAGATAGAACGATAGATAGAACGATAGATAGATAGATAGATAGATAGATAGATAGATAGATAGATAGATAGATAGATAGATAGATAGATAGATAGATAGAACGATAGATAGAACGATAGATAGATAGATAGATAGATAGATAGAACGATAGATAGATAGATAGATAGATAGAACGATAGAACGATAGAACGATAGATAGAACGATAGATAGAACGATAGATAGAACGATAGAACGATAGAACGATAGAACGATAGATAGATAGATAGATAGATAGATAGATAGATAGAGCGATAGAGCGATAGAACGATAGAACGATAGATAGAACGATAGATAGAACGATAGAACGATAGATAGATAGAACGATAGAACGATAGAACGATAGATAGAACGATAGATAGAACGATAGATAGATAGATAGATAGATAGATAGATAGATAGATAGATAGATAGATAGATAGATAGATAGATAGATAGATAGAGCGATAGAACGATAGAACGATAGAACGATAGATAGAACGATAGATAGAACGATAGATAGAACGATAGAACGATAGATAGATAGAACGATAGAACGATAGAACGATAGATAGAACGATAGATAGAACGATAGATAGAACGATAGATAGATAGATAGATAGATAGATAGATAGATAGATAGATAGATAGATAGATAGAACGATAGATAGAACGATAGATAGATAGATAGATAGATAGATAGATAGATAGATAGATAGATAGATAGATAGATAGATAGATAGATAGAACGATAGATAGATAGAACGAACGATAGATAGAACGATAGATAGAACGATAGATAGAACGATAGATAGATAGAACGATAGATAGAACGATAGATAGAACGATAGATAGATAGATAGATAGATAGATAGATAGATAGATAGATAGATAGATAGATAGATAGATAGATAGATAGATAGAACGATAGATAGATAGAACGATAGATAGAACGATAGATAGATAGATAGATAGAACGATAGATAGATAGATAGATAGATAGAACGATAGAACGATAGAACGATAGAACGATAGATAGAACGATAGATAGAACGAACGATAGAACGATAGAACGATAGAACGATAGATAGATAGATAGATAGATAGATAGATAGATAGATAGATAGATAGATAGATAGATAGATAGATAGATAGATAGATAGAGCGATAGAACGATAGAACGATAGAACGATAGATAGAACGATAGATAGAACGATAGAACGATAGATAGATAGAACGATAGAACGATAGAACGATAGATAGAACGATAGATAGAACGATAGATAGATAGATAGATAGATAGATAGATAGATAGATAGATAGATAGATAGATAGATAGATAGAACGATAGATAGAACGATAGATAGAACGATAGATAGAACGATAGATAGATAGATAGATAGATAGATAGATAGAACGATAGATAGATAGAACGATAGATAGAACGATAGATAGAACGATAGATAGATAGAACGATAGATAGAACGATAGATAGAACGATAGATAGATAGATAGATAGATAGATAGATAGATAGATAGATAGATAGATAGATAGATAGATAGAACGATAGATAGATAGAACGATAGATAGATAGAACGATAGATAGATAGAACGATAGATAGAACGATAGATAGATAGATAGATAGATAGATAGATAGATAGATAGATAGATAGATAGATAGATAGATAGAACGATAGATAGATAGATAGATAGATAGATAGATAGATAGAACGATAGAACGATAGAACGATAGATAGAACGATAGATAGAACGATAGATAGAACGATAGATAGAACGATAGAACGATAGAACGATAGAACGATAGATAGATAGATAGATAGATAGATAGATAGATAGATAGATAGATAGATAGAGCGATAGAACGATAGAACGATAGAACGATAGATAGAACGATAGATAGAACGATAGAACGATAGATAGATAGAACGATAGAACGATAGAACGATAGATAGAACGATAGATAGAACGATAGATAGAACGATAGATAGATAGATAGATAGATAGATAGATAGATAGATAGATAGATAGATAGATAGATAGATAGAGCGATAGAACGATAGAACGATAGATAGAACGATAGATAGAACGATAGAACGATAGATAGATAGAACGATAGAACGATAGAACGATAGATAGAACGATAGATAGAACGATAGATAGAACGATAGATAGATAGATAGATAGATAGATAGATAGATAGATAGATAGATAGATAGATAGATAGATAGAACGATGATAGAACGATAGATAGAACGATAGATAGAACGATAGATAGATAGATAGATAGATAGATAGATAGATAGATAGATAGATAGATAGAACGATAGATAGATAGAACGATAGATAGATAGAACGATAGATAGAACGATAGATAGAACGATAGATAGATAGAACGATAGATAGAACGATAGATAGAACGATAGATAGATAGATAGATAGATAGATAGATAGATAGATAGATAGATAGATAGATAGATAGATAGATAGATAGATAGATAGATAGATAGATAGATAGAACGATAGATAGATAGAACGATAGATAGATAGAACGATAGATAGAACGATAGATAGATAGATAGATAGATAGATAGAACGATAGATAGATAGATAGATAGATAGATAGATAGATAGAACGATAGAACGATAGAACGATAGAACGATAGATAGAACGATAGATAGAACGAACGATAGAACGATAGAACGATAGAACGATAGAACGATAGATAGATAGATAGATAGATAGATAGATAGATAGATAGATAGATAGATAGATAGATAGATAGATAGATAGAGCGATAGAACGATAGAACGATAGAACGATAGATAGAACGATAGATAGAACGATAGAACGATAGATAGATAGAACGATAGAACGATAGAACGATAGATAGAACGATAGATAGATAGATAGATAGATAGATAGATAGATAGATAGATAGATAGATAGATAGATAGATAGATAGATAGATAGATAGATAGAGCGATAGAACGATAGAACGATAGATAGAACGATAGAACGATAGATAGATAGAACGATAGAACGATAGAACGATAGATAGAACGATAGATAGAACGATAGATAGAACGATAGATAGAACGATAGATAGAACGATAGATAGATAGATAGATAGATAGATAGATAGATAGATAGATAGATAGATAGATAGATAGATAGATAGATAGATAGATAGATAGATAGATAGATAGATAGATAGACAGACTTTATTCCATCCGCCCCATTGGCCTGTGCAGTGTTTGTATGTGTGTGGAATAACAGCTGACAGACAGGTGTGCGTTCGCCCTCAGGGAGCAGACACACTGGAGCTCAAAGACCCAGAATGGTTTACTCTGAGTCCTGTGGTGTCTTTTCCCCTTTATTCAACTGTGAGTTTTTGGTTTAATTATAAATATAGGTGAACATTATTGTCGTACTGGTACGTACTTTCAAATGTAAGCATACATTGACGTGTGTTTTTATTTGCACAACATCTCCTTAATTTGGATTTAGTGGCAGAAAAGTCACTGCCTGTGTTTAGAATGCAGTGTAACCATGAGATTGAGAAGGTCTAGAAAGCTATAATATCAAATCTCCACTGCTGTAAGTAGGAGTACGTGGTCTGTTTTTACTGAACGGTGCACTCACAAATGTTAAGTGTTTCTCACATTGTCTCAGAAGAATGATAATGGTATTTAGTGGAACAGCCACCAAGCTCTACCCTCAGAACATGATTATTTTTCTGCCTGGAAAACTCCACATCGGCCTCTGCTGCTGCTGCTGCTGCTGCTGCTGCTGCTGCTGCTGCTCAGGATCTCAGTCTGTTGAGGATTCACTGTGCAGTCAAAGGGCGGAATATCATTGACCCTTATTTTAACCTTTGCTCCTTATTTTTTTATTGTATTAAAATTAACTGGAAAGGTTAGTGAGAGACCACAGCAAGTTTGTAACCATTTACTGTTTGGATAATAGTAACTACAAATGTTAAATTAGTACATTTTGCTATTGTGGTCTTCATAATATTGCACAGGCACAGTAATGGACAGTAATCTATATCATTTAGGGCAGGGGTCTCAAACTCATGTTCAGCTAAATTTGATCTGGAGTGGGCCGGACCAGTAAAATCATAAAATAATAACCTATAAATAATGACAACTCCAATTTTTTGTCTTTGTTTTAGTGCAAAAAAAAAAAAACAACAAAACATTAAATTATGAAATTCTTACTTTGATAAACTATTCAAAGAAAAAAGATGTGAATAACTTGAAAAAACTGAAACTTCTTAAGAAAAATAAGTGCAAATTTAACAATATTATGCCTTAACTTATCATTTCTACATGTGCATTATGAATCGGATCTACAAAGACATTAAACACTTACATTAAACAGGCAGAAAATTGTTAAAATTTGACTTCATTTTCTTTACACAGGTTCATATTTGTTTAAATTATTCACATTTTATTGTTACAGGAAGTTTGTAAATGTAAATATTTTCGTAATTTGATGTTATTTTTTGCTCTAAAACAAAGACACAAATTTAAAGTTGTCATTATTTATAGGCATAATATTATACTTTTGTCACATCAAACTGAGAGGAAAATATGCAGTCATTATTTTTTGTCGGTTATTCTGTTATTATTTGACTGTAGATCATATTGGTCTGTATGTGGAACCTGAACTACAGTGAGTTCCACAGCCTTGACTGTGGAATTTTTGCACTTTGCTAATTCATCCCACGGGCAGGGTTGGGACCTTTGGCGGACCGCATTTGGCCCCCGGGCTGCATGTTTGAGACCCCTGATTTAGGGGAAACACTGCTGGATGTAAAAAAAAAAAAAAAAAAAAAAAAAAAAGAAAAGAAAAAAAGTGATATTTCTAAGATTTCTATTTAAATCAGAGCTGGTGGTGTAAATAAATATCGCATGTGGATTTTTTATTTATTTATTTATTTTTTGAAGTAGGAATAGTAAAAATAATGGTGCAATAAAGCACAACAAACACAAACACCAGTCACTTTTCCATGGGACATATGCGCAGTATGGCAAGCCGAGTGAGCATTTATTAGATATCCTTGATATCCACTGCCGTTTGGCTGCAGATGTCATACATGTTAACTAGTAAAAACTGTTAAAACCTCACTAGTTTACTAGTTGTGCAAAGATGTTTACTAGTGCAAAAAAAAAAAAAAAAAAAAGAATTTATCATCATTGACAAAGTAACAGAGTAAGGAAAAATGCACAGCAGTTATTCAAGGTTTTGTAAAAAAATGCCAAAAAGTGCTGTTTCTCAAGGAAAGTGCAAATATTTAGCATACCACACTTTTCTTAATATGTGAGAGTACATTATATCCAGTAATGAAACTAACATTTTTATTTTAGTTTTAAAAAACATTAATTCATGGTTGAGGTGTTTGTTCAGTGTGATGCACCATAATAATCAAAGATTTTATTAAGATACTCATAAAATTGTCAGTCTTTGGCAACATAGGTTTCATTACTTTATTTAACATCTTTCTGCTGTTCATATATATATATATATATATATATATATATATATATATATATATATATATATATATATATATATATATATATTAACATTCAAGATGAAATGTAAAATATGCGATTAGACACAGGCATATATTTTGAACATATTTCTTTGCACATTGCTGTTAACATTCAGAATTTATGCTTTATGCTTTACAACCTTAACTGTTCTTAATTTACACTGTAAATTAAAAAATTGTAAATTAAAAATTATTTTTTTCACATATATGTTCTTATATATCCAGTTGTAATTCAGGTACAAATGAAACACAGTTTTAGAAACTTACAGGTCTATGTCTTTCATATTGAGTAATCAAGAAATATGGTTTTGCATACTGGTCACTCCAGTGGACAGTTCTTCTCCAGCTGTTCTATTGTTTATTCATGGGTTTTGCTGTTTTAGTTCCATATCAAGCAACATAATGGACTCTTATGCATCATCTCATACACTGACATTCATACCATTACTGTAACGTTGCTGCTCTTGATAAACCTGATCTGCACTAACATGTTGTAGTGTAAATCAATTGCTAATTGTTATTAGACTGTAATTAACAGTTTTCTGAAGCAAAAAGTTTTTTTTTTTTTTTTGTTTTTTTTTACATGTCCTCCTGAGACCCAGAAATGCATTTTGTCCTCTGTAGGGGACAAAAGTTTGACAATTTTACTTTAAAAATGTTGTGCATTGCAAAGGACATTCCATTAAAAAAATCAATCAATAAATAAAAATAATTTTAATAATGTATCTGAAAAACTGTAGCGTTATGCAGTTTCCAATCAAGACAATTTTTAAATGTAAAACAGCTAAAACTGTCCATTTCCTGGGTCTCAGGAGGATATTATTTCCATGAAATAACTAATAACTAATATTAGAGTATGATGAAATGTGAGAAAACAGTAGCAATTCAGCAATTAGTGGCATTAAAAATGTTTTTGTTTCATAGTTTTCACACAGTATATCACTTTCTGATGATGACTTTAAATAAATGTTTCTTTGCTTCAAAACTTAAATGCATGGTGTCCACCTGAGTGGACATTTTTGTGACTCCACGAAAAATAGGTTCATAAAAAAAACAAACAAAAAAAAAAAAAAATCAATTGCATTGTTTTTTTCATGCCTGAAGAGGAATAAAAACACTTAAGAAAAAAATATTGACTAAGGTTCTCATAATTCACGCATGAAAGGGTTAAATCACAAATGCGATGATTCGTTTATTTATTATCCTGAGATGACACAAGGAGTCATTCCATAAACATTGTGACAAATGTAAATATGTTGATTTACAGATATATTCATTATTATTATGTACTACCCCTCTATCCCGTAGTACATTTACCTGAGACAATAATCATAATAATAATAAATACTGACTGAAGTTTGTGTACAATCAATTCCTCCTCTTCTGATCCGTGTCTGTCTCATCGAGCGCTTTTATTTGGGTAAATGTAACTAGCGAGCTAATTGGAGAGTGAACAGCCAATCAGAGTGTACTTCCGCAAGCTCTCCGATTGGTTGGTTTTGTGGCACAATTGTAACGTGTGTGTCAAGTTGAGCGTGTGGACACGACAACCTGAGTGCGCAGGGAGAGGGAGGTTGAGCGAGAGAGGGAAGGGGAAAGTGAGCGAGCGCAGCAGTCTGTTTGTGCACCATAGAAAGAATTTGTGAGAGAACATTATAAGTAAAACTAACATGCAAACGCATTTATGGAGCACAATATCAATTTTTGTTTGCTCAAGCGTAATTTCTTTTTGAAATATAATTGATGTGCTTGCAAAATATATTTTTATGTGCTCAAAATCTCTAATTATGTGCTCAGAATCTATCATTGCTCGCTCAAGAAACTAGCACAAATATAATTGTATAATTTTTCCATTAGGTAAATTTTTATGCGCAAGTTATATTTGCGCAATTTGAGGGTCAATGGAAAAGCGACTATTATTATTCTTTGAGCGTTTCCTCCAAACTGCATAGATATGTTTTTATCATTTGCCTGTCATTCAACAAATATGGAGTTAATTTATTGATATACTGATCAATATAAGTGTGTGTGTGTGTGTGTGTGTGTGTGTGTGTGTGTAATGTGCACAGTTACATGTTAAAAAAGAGATTAGAATAGTAAGGTCATAACTCACCATTAAATAAGTCAGTTTATCCGATGTTGACTTTCAAACTTATGCCAATTGTCTTTATTTATTTATTTATTTATTTATTTACTTACTCCGAACATGCAAATAAAACAAAACGAAGCAAATTAAGACAAAAACAAAATAACATTTAAATGAACAGAATCTTTCTTTAAGCACATACAAGTCTGAATTTTGCATAGTTGAAAAGGAGTAGGAAGAAGTATAAATTTATTTAATCCTACTCCTCAGTGCTTTTACACCTTTATCACTAACTTAATAATCAAACAATACAATTTTCTTAATTTTAGCATAGAACCACAACAAATACTTAATGCAGTAACTGAATTATACACAACAAAATGTTCATGGCAGTACAGACAAACAAACAGACTCAACAATTCAACAATTTTCTTCAATAACTAGAGCAGATTTATCAGTACATTAGTCATAAACAAACAGCCCTCATTGTCATTATTTAATACTGTACCTCTCATTCCATTAGAATGATTTAAGATCTTAAAAGAGAGGTTCAGTGTAAGTCTGTTGGATCTGGGGTGTCCTGGGACCGCCCCCAGCAGTCGTCAGCAGTATCACAGCTTTAATGTACTTGGACATTGGCTTCATTTCAGAGCCCAGGTGCTCACTCTTTGGTTACAGTACAGCAGTGTTTCTCAAAAAGTGGGGCATGCAAAGGCTTGCCGGGGGGGGCATGGGATCATTACTAGGTGTTTATTTTTTCTTCAGGTTCGAACATGTACGAGGGCCGTTCAATAAGTTCATGGCCTCACCCAGAACAGAACAACACAGACTGATAATTTATATTTTATTTTTCAACATAATCTCCATTTACAGCAATGCACTTGGTCCATCGATGTTCAAGCATCACTATCCCATCACGAAAGAATGTAACATCCTGTATTATAACAACCAGTATTTCTGGGTGAGGCCATGAACTTATTGAACAGCCCTCGTAGCAGGTGGAACTAATGTTTTAGTGTTGGAGCACCCTGGACTCATTTTAGGGACGTACAGCAAACAAAACTACTGCCATGGTGATGTGTCACTAGACTAGACAAAGAGTTTAGGTTTGGAGAATGGACAAGGATTTGACTGGAAAAGAAAAATATGCAATGTTTCTGTTTTTGCACAGTTTGTACAGTTTGCACTTTGATGTTCTCAGATGTGCAACATAAACGGGCTCATTGCAGCCACTGATATTGTTAAAATGTTCATCTTTGTTACCAAAATGTGTTTGTTGTTCTAAAAAAAAAAAAAAAGTACCTTATTGTCATAGTTGTAAGATAATTACACATTTCCTATTTTTATTTTGAAAAATAATGTCTCAGGGAGAAGTCTTGTTGAGTTCATTTGTATTGTTCAATCAAAAATGTATGTTATTTTTAATTTGCACAACAAATTATTCAAGAAAAAGCAAAAAGTATTCTTACAATATTGATGTTACTTTCAATAAAAGTAATAATTGCACCACAGGTACAATGTTGTTGGGGTTGAGGGGGGCTTGGAGATTTTTCGTGCTCCAAAGGGGGGCCCGACAGAAAAAGATTGAGAGCCACTGCAAGTACAGCGAAAGTGGTAAAAAATAATTCCCATGGTGCCATGCTCTTTGATAATGTCATCAAACCTCATCATTTCCTAATGACAGAAATGACCTACTATACAGGGTGGGGAAGCAAAATTTACAATGAACATTTAGTTGTTTTTTCTCAGCAGGCACTACGTCAATTGTTTTGAAACCAAACATATATTGATGTCATAATCATACCTAACACTATTATCCATACCTTTTCAGAGACTTTTGCCCATATGAGTAATCAGGAAAGCAAACGTCAAAGAGTGTGTGATTTGCTGAATGCACTCGTCACACCAAAGGAGATTTCAAAAATAGTTGGAGTGTCCATAAAGACTGTTTATAATGGAAAGAAGAGAATGACTATGAGCAAAACTATTACCAGAAAGTCTGGAAGATACTATTAAAGAAGAATGGGAGAAGTTGTCACCCGAATATTTGAGGAACACTTGCGCAAGTTTCGGGAAGCGTGTGAAGGCAGTTATTGAGAAAGGAGGAGGACACATAGAATAAAAACATTTTCTATTATGACAATTTTCTTGTGGCAAATAAATTCTCATGACTTTCAATAAACTAACTGGTCATACACTGTCTTTCAATCCCTGCCTCAAAATATTGTAAATTTTGCTTCCCCACCCTGTACATTTGATCACAAACAAGTCTAGAGCCGTGTTTCTCAACTGGTCTGGCTCCAGGTCCCACTATCACCCCTCAATGTCAAGACAAGACCCACATTTACAACAGTTAAACTTTTCAAATTTATTTCATGGAAATATAATGTATTTCGAACTTGAGATAAAGCAGAATATCACAGTATGCAAACACAGAAGACAAGTTTAATGATAAATCAACCTGACCAGCAGGAGGTGATGCTAAATATGGAAATATTCCCTTTAAGACTGAATTAGGTCAATTTTTAACAAAACTAAAAAGTGCACTCAGTTAAAAATGAAAAGCGCTAACGATCAGAAGGACGTCTTTACAGCAAAGTTTGGAAAAGTGTTAGAATATCTGGAAACTCAGACTGCAACTACCTGAAATAGACTTAATATGGACTTTTGAGATCATCGCTGTGGACATATTTTGGATCTGCTCTACATTTCATACAACCTGTATGCACTGCACTGGACTGTATAATTTTGAAAATGTTCAATAAATAGAATGTTCAAAAAAAAAAAAAAATGAAAGTGCATTCAGTCACTTATTCAAGCATTAAACACACTGAGGTTTGTGTCCTCAATGTAGGTAAAACCATATCTGATGTAATCGTTGTCATACCTGTTTCGCCATCATATGAATACAAACTTGAGGTTCTTCTTTCATGTTGTGAAATGTCTGGTGTTAATAATCAGTACAGCGTATTACTGCCACCTACTGTTGGGGAGTGTGACTCAGCTCCATACAAAAGAAAGCACAGGTGTGGTTTCTTAACATTCTTTTTGGCCCAGACCAAGGTTTGAATAGTTTTGGATTTTTCATTATAGTTTAGTTTTATTTAGTTTTGATTTTTTTTTCTCTAATTCAGTTAGTTTTAATTTGTTTTAGAGCATGTTTGCTAGTTTTTATTAGTTTTTTTTCTAAATGCTTAGTTTTAGTATTAATTTTAGTTTTGTCCTATCTTTTCTCTTCTTCGCCGTCATATTCAAATAAATCCCAGACAGGACTCTGCTGCTTTCTCCCAACTTTAGTCTCCATGTTTCCAGGTAGAGTAGGGATCAGAAGACGACTGGAAACCACAAGTGACAGATCGTCAAGTGTCGTATGGTGTCGCTAGATAAAATTGCTTGAGCGAAATAAGTCGCTTTCATATCAATCTGACATTGACAAAGATGAAAATGAAGGGAATTTTATCCATAATTTTTATAGGTTTTAGTTTGCTTTATAAACACACAATACAGTTTCAGTTAGTTATCATTTTTTTCTTTAAATAATAGTTTTTATTTATTTCAGTTAACGAAAATGTTTTTTACTTCTAGTTTTCATCATTTTGTTAGTTTTCATTAACGATAATAACCTTGGCCCAGACAAAGGCCTGTGACCCACTGAAAATAGGTTTGTGACCCACTTTTGGGTCGCAAACCACCAGTTGGGAATCACTGGTCTACATGTCCCTGTACATTGCATTTCTCCACAAAACTAATTAAAACACATAATTCATCAAAAACTTCTCCAATTACCTCTTCTATCACACAACTTATATCAAGATTAAACCGGTAATAATGTCAGCATCTTGTACTGTATGTCAAATTATTTGAAATGAAGGTGGATTAGAGTTTTAATCTCCACACTGGATTAAAATGCCACAGGCAGAGTCTGGGCAAATCCATAGCTCTCTATTCCTAGAGGTGTGTCGGCCTCTACGCATATGTATAATCTGTTTAGTATTCCCAGGCAGGTGCAGCGCATTTCTCTGAGATACTCATCCCTTTTCGCTCCATCTATTGAATTGTAATAGGATATTTACATTTAAAGAATGGTGTTACACATTAGAAGGTAAAGGGAAAAAATTCCCTGTCATGGCTATTACTGCACAGACTAATGGGGGAGCACCCTGTTGAGATGTACAACACAGTATTATCTGCTGATAAATGTTTATTTTATGCCATTGTGGTTTTCACACAAGTCACATTGTGAAGCATAAATTGATGTTTTCCTTAAATAATGGAGATGAGCTCTTCTGAGACTATATGAAACATAGATTTAGTGTGGCACTTTATGTCCACTTCCACATTCAGGGATGTTATATACTTTATTTAGGCAGCTCAAATGGTAAAGAGACTAAGAAATGTGAAGTCAGATCCTATAATCACACATTTAAAGGTCTAGTAGAATATGATCAAATCACACTAGTTATCTCCATAAGCCAATATATTTATTACCCCTTAAAACAGCTTATGTATTTATTTAAATGTACAGTATTGCTATTATTGTCCATTGTGAAGGCGTTGTGTCTGTTGTCTACATCATCTTCACTGCCGTCATCCTTGTCAGCAATTTCTTCAAACATGTTCTCTGACGAAATTACTGGTCAGATTCATTATAAATTTTACATGTAGCTTCTTTCAGACAATGTCCACAACGTCTGTTCACAGATCTGAGACATGTCTTTACTTAAAATGGTCCATAATTTGATGGTTTATAAAATTGAAATGTTTAGAGATAATAATATAGTTACTATTGAGCACTGATAGGAAGACATATATGGACTTTTATTTGGGTCCATGACCTTTGACCTTGAGTGACCCTGAAGGGTCAAACTTAAGGTCATCAATATCTACATTTCAACAATCTTCTCCAGAACTACTGGTCAGATTAATTTCATATGTTTATCTTGCTTCCTTGGGATAAAGATGGTTTGATTTTAACATTAATGTTTTTAATAATTAATAGGCCTGTAACGGTACACAAAATTTTCGGTTCGGTACATTTTCAGTTTTGAAAGCCACAGTTCGTTTTTTTTTTTTCGGTTCGTTATGGGAAGAAAGAAAACCCCTCAAAATGTTTTTAATGCATTTATGAATTTTTGAACATTTTTTCCCTAATTTTTGGAGACAATAGAATATAGAAAAACAGGAATAATATAATTCTGCTTCTATAAATTAAATAGAAAATAAAATAAATTATTCATATTACTAAATGTATTTTAAACATTAGTATTGCACTTTTCCCTGACAGGTAGTTTTGAACGAGCAACAAAAATCAAATCACAGTTCTGTCAGTTCACATTCTGCAGAAAAATAACAACAAAAAAATTCCACAGGAAGTGTAACATTAACAAGAGGGAAAACTGGTATTCTGTTTTAACAAACTTAAAAACAACACTGACAATAAAATTAACCAAATTATTTATTTTAGTACAAATAACCAACTGTTTAGGACACTTTGTGTACTTGTGTGTGTGTGTGTGTGTGTGTGTATGTGTGTGTGTGTGTGTGTGTGAGTGAGAGAGAGAGAGAGTACAGACAGACAGACAGAGCTAGTGTGTTTCAGACCTACTGTAGGTCCTAGGGGCCAAATAACGTTCGTCTTATCTTCTCTTTCCTCGTTGTTGTCTTCCACCAGGACCTGATGTGATCCCAAACAGGAGTGTAATGATGGCGGAGGGTCTTCAATCTCTTCCTTCCAGGTTCACATCATATTTGTTGTTTTTTTTTTTACCATAAGGCAGCTGCTCTTTCATATTTCGGGTCAATGTGCGCTCCTTCAGTATGTCCGTGTGGAACTTGCGTGGATTTAAAGTTCCACATTGAACAACATCTTTCGCTCCCTTTTCTTTTCCCCAACATACTGTGCCGTTTCGGTACAGCTGTGTACCAAACCGAACAGGTGCCTACCGAAACAGTTCAGCATTTGTACTGTTACAGGTCTAATAACACTGGGGAACAATTTAAAAAAAAAAATTCTGTTGAGTTAGATTTTTATGCTGATTAAACCTAAAATTGGCATGCTGATTCCAAAATTGCAGTCAGTTTTTTTCAAGCACGTCAAGTTTTTTCTCCACAGCTTACCCTCCAGATAAGCAAAATTCCACTGATTAGCTGTGGTAAGACTTGCCAGCTGATTACGATTGGACTCATCTACAGCTACGTGGCTACTTGTTTGTGCAGTCACAATTGAGACAGTGCGGTGAGAGGTGTGTGCAGCTAACAATAGGTCAGTACTATCAATATCTACAAACAGAAAGCTAGCATAGTAGGAATTAAGATTTGTGCTGGCTTTTCTCTTAACCTTGTAACCATGGGCATACCGTTGTAAGTTCTATTTCGTTTTATGCTGTTTTTTTTTTAGTTTTCAAAGCTTGTAACTATTCCATCTTATTTACATAGGTATATATTTCCTTTGTTCCAGATCATGTCTGCTCCTGCTACTTCTCGTCGTAAATGCCTAAACAACCCTGACTCCTTTTGCTTTATTTGTGGTAGTTTCACCATTCCAAGTCAGAGGGCAAACATCAGTGCCTTTGTCAAACAAGCATATTTTGCATATTTTAAAGTAAAACTCGGTGATCAAGACAAGCCACGGGCACCTCACAAAGTGTGCAAGCAGTGTGTCGACAGTTTACGGATATGGACCAAAGGAACGCGTGAAAAGTTGGCATTTGGTATCCCCATGGTTTGGCGAGAGCAAAAAGATCATTGCACAGACTGTTACTTTTGTTTAGTGAAAACATCAGGATTTAACAAGAAAAATAAAAGTAAAATAGAATATCCTAATCTACCAGCAGCTATAAGACCAATGCCTCATTCAGCTGAAATTCCAGTGCCAGTTTTCGAACAACTACCTCTTCTAGAAGATCTGAGTGATGTTGAAGACTGCAGTGACAGCAATGATGCAGATTTTGAAATTCATGAGGATTCAGTTCGTAGGGGATTTGATCAGCACGAGTTGAATGATTTGGTGTGTGTTTTGGGCCTATCAAAAACAGCTTCAGAAAATGTTTATAAAACAAGCACATATCTGTTAAGTACAGTATTTTTCATATTTTTAAAGAAAATGGGGATCCTATAGTTCAAAAACTTGATGTGATAGAGAAAAACTGAGATCAGTTTTGGATTCCGCACCCAAAAATTAGTTAAAAACAGCTGTCAGACCTAACTCAACAAAAATTGTGTTCCCCAGTGTAATTAATGTCTTTTATTTTAACTTTCTCTCATCTTAAATATATTTTTATGCCTCTCCTGTGATGCTTTTATGTTTTACGTAAAGCACTTTGAATTGTCCTGTACATGAAACGTGCTATACAAATGAACTTGCCTTGCCCTATAAACATGTATTATTGAGCACTGATAGGAATTCATATATTTACTTTAATGAGTTGAGTTCTCCTCCAGTCAAAGTACCACCCACCTCTAATGGGAGATTGATCTCCTGCATCAACACCACATGACTCTATCAGCGGCAGAACCTAACAACCTCACAAATTCAACTTGTTAATGATCCTTGATAGAACATTGCCAGTGAAATACAGGAAGACTGGTCTTATTTTAATGCTTATTAACATATGACGAGGTTGAAACTTTGAGTATCATTACTGTGACATTATTGTGGAAAAAATATTGTGGAATAAATGTATACCTTTCATGCAGTGTCTTGTGTTGAATTTATTGGAAAAATTGTGTAGTTTCAGAATATAACATCAAAAAATGTGTATGACTTGTCCTTGTGTGACTTTTTGCATGATGTTTGCTGAAAAGTGGGCAAAAATTACCCTTTTTCACTGACAAATAATTTGAAAACCCATATTAATCCTGTTGCTGCTTGCAAATTTTCATTGACCTTGCTTACTTTTAACCTTAGAAGAAGAGCTTATGGTCTGGCCTTTTGAATGAGGATCAGTTTCAGTGATTTCAGTTCAAAGTCAATGACGTCATATCAGCCAGTTGATCAGAAGACGTCCTGTGACAATTTTGTTTTGATTTTTTGGTTTCTAGGTAAGAATTTGACTTATAATTTTTTATGTAGAGTTGATATTATCATAAATCTGTATGTATTAGACACCATTTGCTTTCTTTTTCTGTTGTGAATAAAGCATTACCCAACAATTAAGTATATTCTAATATTAGAAAAGTAAAATCATTACTTTTACTAACCCTACCCCCATCAGTTTTTAGTTTGTGAAAAAAATGGATATCATTGTAAAAAAAAAAAAAAAAAAAAAAAAACTTGCATTCACTCAATTTTCAATATCTAGCCTCCAAAATTTAATCAATTATGCCACCTACATGGCCTGCAGTTAGTTTATATTATTTAGGCCCATTTACTTTCCTAAAGTGAGATCAAGTTTTTTTTACAACCAAATTTTCATATTCGTTTTAGAAACTGCCCACCAATTTGTTCGATTTTGACTTGCTCTGTCAGTGATGAAGCCAATTTAACCAGAGATTTTGCATAAATGATTTAAGATTCCTGAAAAAATTTGACCCTAACCTGATATATTTTAAGTCCATAACCAAGAACTTGAATTTTTGCCCTTAACTCTTTCATGCATAGTGGTCACTCCAGTGGACAGTTATTCTCCAGCTGTTCTCTTGTATATTCATGGGTTTAGTTGTTTTAGTTCCATATCAGCCAACACAGTGGACACTAATGCATCATCCCATAATACACTTACATTCAGACCATTACTTTAACTTTGCTGTTCTTGATAAACCTGATCTGCAGTGACATGTCTGAGTGTAAATCACTTATTTGTTAGACACAAAGGTTTTTTTACGTGTTATCTCCGTGAAGTGAGTAATAACTAGCATTAGAATATGTTAAAATGGGAGAAAACATCAGATTTGCAGCATTAAAAATGTTTTTATTTTATTGTTTTCATGTTACTTTCTTACGGAACAGGATTAGGGCCACTTGACTTTAATCTCAGAATTCTGACTTTAAACTAAGAATTCTGACTTTTTTTCCTCAGAATTCTGACTTAACACTCAGAATTCTGAGTTTACATATATTGGACCTTATTTTAATTGTAACGGTGGGTCGCCATTGCGTCCGGTCACCGTTACGTCGGATGTTAATGATATTAGTATATTGTATAAGTTATGTAAGCAAGCATGAAGAAATAGACGCACATTGGTTATTCTATTGTTTGGAGGGTGATTCGGAAGGCGGAGCAGGTCCAGCGAGGGAGGGTGAGCCATGTGTGCGGCGGTCCTCTTTTGCCGGGTTTGCATAGGGGCCTGTATATTACAAAGTATGTGCATGGTGAATCATTAAAGGTGTATAACAACAGTAAATTGCTATAAAGTTAAGGTATTGATACTTTTTTTTAGAATATGGTAGGGGAGTAGTAGATGCTAACTTACCTGCATGTGGGCTTCCGTTTCCGGTGCGTCCGGCCAAAGGAATCCCCAGGGAGCTTGGACGCTATTTAAAGGTTCCGGGAGGGGAGTGCATATGGGGTGGTTGAAGGAGGGGTGTTCTGGTGGTCGGTGAAGGTTGTGTTGTTTTGACATGCTGAAGAAAATAAAGGAAACTTTTCTTATTTCCTTATTTCTTTTTTTGGTTTTTTTTGTAGTTTTGTTTGTTTTGTTTTGGGTTTTTTTCTCTCTCTTCTGCCCAGTTTACTCAGTTCTGGTTGTAGTTATTGTCACCATTATAATTGTCTCCATGGTTGTTGCTGTTTGTATTGTTGATACTTTCTTGTGAGGGTCCTCGCCACCTTCTTCTCTCTTGTTCTCTCCCCTTCTTCTACCCCCCACCCCCACCCCCCATGTCAGGTCCGGCATCGAAATGTGGTTCAACAAAACTCATAACAAACACAGTAGAATATCAAAGGGCGCTTCATATACTTTATGAAGTTACCCTTGTCAAGGCAAATTTGTTCAGCACCAAGGGGAACCAGACTACCATTCTGCTGTTAGAACGCTGGACAAGACAAGTAGGAGAAAAAAAAAAAAAAAGTAGTGTGAGATACTCCCTGTTAAATGTCCAAATAAAAGAGGATACACAAGCAAAGGTGTTAGAAAAATGGGCAATGATGACTGGGAGTACAGTTGGTGTCGGCTGCTGCCTTGTCGGTACTGGCCTGTCAGCCAGCTGAGCCCATTAAGAAGAAAAAAATAAAAAAAAAATAAAAAAATAAAGGAAACTGATTTTTTTTACTACAATCCTGGGTTCATGCTCCTTTTGAAACGCGCCTTGACCACTCGGGCTATCACATTAATTTATTGTATTTTTTTTCCAGTGGCCCTAATCCTCTTCCGTACTTTCTGATATTGGGTTTTAAACACACGTTTCTTTACTTCAAAAATTAAATGCATGGACATTATTGTAACTCCATGAAAAAAAAAAAAATCGATCGCATTGTTTTTGTTTTTTGTTTTTTTTTCATGTCTAAGGACGAATAAAAACACTCAAGAAAAAATCTTGACTAAGGTTCTCATAATTCATGCATGAAAGGGTTAATGTCACTAAAATGCAGCTCAAACCTTGAACCTTGTCATACGGGCATTTTCTCAGTTGGTTTCTTAGTGCAAAAAAATGAGCCTGTTAAATTACTTTTTTTTTTGTTTTCTCCTCATACTTCCCTGTTGACGTTTCATGAGCTAAAGCTGATGGATGGTCCAGAGTTGTTGGCAGGCCCTAAAGTTATTTTCAACCTGCCATTCCTCACCTGCCCACTAGCCATCACAGCTGAGTTTTACACTCCTTTTTCTCATCACCTGACCCAGTTCGCTGCTCTCCAAGCTGCTCCTCATCAGCAATTAGTCTCATTATTTGTAGAAGGCTGCAGTTGCTGTCATAACGTTTTTTTTGCTGCCTTTACATTTGCTCTCTGCCTGTGTGTGTCTTTCCATGAACATCTGCTCGAGTGTCTTACCTGTGCTTGCTTTTCTTTAGCCAGATGTAGCAGAGGCTGTTTTACTGCACCTGTTTGCCTCTTGATTCAGCTTATGGTTTAAATTTTGCATTGGAGTTTTTTTTTATTTTAGTTTTATACTTCTGAAGAGGACGATGACAGTATAGCTGCCTGGTGTCGACAGATTGAGAAGGACTGGTATTTATGCTTTATCTCCCCAGTAATGCCAGGAAAGACAATATAGGGGTGTCAAACTCATTTTAGTTCAGGGACCATATTCAGCTAAATTTGATCTGAAGTGGGCTGGACCAGAAAAATAGTAACATAATAACCTATAAATAATGACAACTGCAAATTTTTGTCTTTGTTTTAGTGTAAAAAAAACCCCCAAAACATTAAATTATGAAAATATTTACTTTTATAAACTATACAAAAAAAAAAAAAAAAAAAAAAACCCAGACTAACTGAAATTTAAATTAAAAAAATGTAAGAAAATTTGGTGCAATTTTAACAGTATTATTCCTCAACTTATCATTTCTACATGTGCATTATGGATTAGCTCTACAAAGACACTGAACACTGAGGAACAGGGTGAAAAATAGTTACAAATGTGGTTAATTTTCTTTAGACATTTCAGGTTGTTCATATTTGTTCAGGTTATTCACATTTTATTGTTTCAGGATAGTTTGTAAATGTAAATATTTTCATAATTTAATGATATTTTTTGCACTAAAACAAAAAAACAAAATTAAGTTGTTCTACATTTTTTTGGGCTTAATTCAAGATTTTTTTTTTTTTTTACTTAACTGAAGATTTGTTTCGGCTTAATTGAAGATTTTTTTTTTTTTTTACTTAATTGAAGATTTTTTTGGCTTAATTCAAGATGTTTTTTTACTTAACTGAAGATTTTTTTTTTTTTTGGCTTAATTGAAGATTTTTTTTTACTTAATTGAAGATTTTTTTTTTTTGGCTTAATTCAAGATTTTTTCCTTAATTCAAGCTAAATGTTTTTTCACTCAATTCTATTGAAGACTGCAGAATTTTTGCACTTGACAAAAACATCCCACGGGCCGGATTGGAACCTTTGGCAGGCCACATTTGGCCCCCGTGCCACATGTTTGACACCCCTGATATACATGATTATTGAATTAAAAATAGGAAAATACATGATTTTCATTGAAAAAGCACAAAATACAGAGTATAATATTATTATTAATGGTGATAAATCACTAAAGAAAGGTTAAATAGAGAGAAAAAAATCAGTTGGGAACTGCCACAAAAGTAACACTGGGTCTTTATGGGTTAAATTAGTAAAGACTGGAGTATCAATAAGCTCAGATTTTCCAAACTGTATTGGAGTTTTGGGTTAATTATAACTATACATGAACATTATTATAGTAGTTGTAGCTTTAAAATTTAAGCATATTTAACCCTTTCATGCATGAATTATAAGAACCTTAGTCGAGATTTTTTTCCTGAGTCTTTTTATTCCTCTTTAGGCATGAAAAAAAATGTGACAAATTTTTTTTCCGTCAACAAAAATGTCCACTCAGCTGGACACCATGCCTTTAATTTTTGAAGCAAAGAAATCATCAGGTGATGTACAGTGCAAAAACTATGAAATAAAAACATTTTTAATGCAGCTAATCTGATGTTTTCTCACATTTTAACAAACTCTAATACTAGTTATTACTCACTTCATGGAGATAATATGCACAAAAACCCCCGTTTTGATTACGAAAACTGTTAATTACAGTCTAATAACAGTTAGCAAATAGTTACACTAAAACATATCACTGCAGATCAGGTTAATTAAGAACAGCAAAGTTACAGTAATGGTATGAATGTCAGTGTATGGGATGGTGCATAAGTGTCCACTGTGTTGGCTGATATGGAACTAAAACAACAAAACCCATGAATATACAAAAGAACAGCTGGAGAAGAGCTGGAGACCACTATGCATGAAAGGGTTAAACCTGTGCTTTTATTTACACAACTTCTCCTTAGTTTGGATTTAGTACAAAAAAAATCAATGCCTGTTTGGATTGCAGCATAATCATGAGAGTAAAATGTCTGTAAAGCTGTCAGATATCTATATCAAAATATCTGTTGTTGCAAGTGATATGTATTTGCTGAACTGTACACACACAAATGTTAATGTTCCTCTCATTGTACACAAATTAGTAAAGACTTGAGCATCAATAAACTCAGGTTGTACTGTACTGGAGAAAGAAAAACAGAAAATAAAAGACAATAGAAAAGCTGCTTGGCTAACTTTCCTCAATACCTCTGCTTCTGACTGTGTTGTGTTTATGTGATTTTCAGTCCAAATGACAAACCTGGGATCAGGTCCCAGTCCGACTGAGAATAAGACAGGAGCTTTCATACTCTGAGGTAGCGTTGTTAGCCAGTATGCCCAACAGACTACAGTAGATACCATTACCCCCCTAAAAATGGGTAGTAATGGACAAAAATATCAATATATAATATATAGGGTTTTCAGGATATTCACGTAGACATAAGAAATTGATTCACAAACGCACAAAAAGTATACTCCCTTTATCAAACACAACTGCATGTGTTCATACATGTGTTGTGAATTTTATTCTTTGCATTTAATACTAATTCACAGCTCAGTTGATGTAGTCAGTGTTTTCACTTTACATAAGCTTGGTGAAGAGTAGCTCCTCCCTTTTGTCTAAATACAGACACTAAAAATCATTAATCCTAGCCTACAAAATTCTCAGTGGGTCTGCTCCTACCTACTTACGTGCACTGATAAAAGCTTATGTTGCCCCATGACCACTCCGCTCGTCTGGGGAACATTGTCTGGTGGTCCCGAAACCTTGTACAAGACAATCCAGGCTCTTTTCATGGGTCGTTCCACGTTGGTGGAACGTTCTACCAAGCACTACCAGAACAGAGGCATCCCTGCCTATCTTCAAGAAGCTCCTGAAGACCCAGCTCTTCCAAGAGCACCTGCTGTCCTAGCACTGTCAGACATTCCATTTTAAATATTCTAATAAGGTTTTTCCGGATTATCACAGATTTTCCCAGGATCATCTCTGGACCTGCTGCTGTGCTCCTGCCTCTCTCCTGCCTTTGTCGTCATCACTCACTTATCCTCAACTGCATCCATGTGTCTCCCCCTACTTCCCCCCTTCTCCCCCTCTCTCCCAGTCTCTATCTCTATCACTCTCTCTTTTTCTCCTCCTTTACTCTCTCTCTTTAACCCCAACTGGTCCATGCAGACGTCCATCCTCCAGGAGTCTGGGTCTGCTCCAGGTTTCTGCCTGTTAAAGGGAAGTTTTTCCTCACCACTGTCACCAGTCACAAGTGTTTGCTCCTGGAGGATTCTGTTGGGTTTCTGTAAATTGGCTCAGAGTCTGGTTTTGACCAACTCTGTATATAAAAGTGTCATGAGATAACTTTTGTTGTGATCTGGCGCTATATAAATAAAATTTGATTGATTGATTTGATTGGTTTTCCCCTGTAAGTCGCTTTGGAAAAAAGTGTCTGCCAAATGCATAACTGCAAATGTTAAAAAAAGAAAAAAAAAAAAGCAATGACTAAAATGCTGGAGTTTCAACACAGCAGTCCACAAGTGATTCACTGACTTTTATATACTGTACTTTTGCTTCTTGTCATTTTATGTAACTTGTATCTTTGGGTGTATTCACACCTGAAAAGTCCTTTGGTCCGCTTATTTGATTCGGATCAAATGCGGACTTTATTTTTTTCATTTGGGTCGGATTGCATTCACATTGCAGTTTTTGCTAGCGGACCAAAATGCGTGAACAGAAGCACGCATGTGACAAACTGCGCTAGCATTGGACAGAAAAGTCGGGGGCGGGGTGAATCAGAGACGGCCGGTGTTGATGAAAATAGACGTGGTGCTCCTACATACAGTTATCGTTTTCGGAAAATAAATTGTATTTTTACAGACACAAATTTCCGAAAATAATGTTAACACTCAAGGAAAGCTTAGTCGGAGCCAGTTTCATAATACGGGCATCTGACCAAATGTCAATGGCACATTCAATTTCCTCATTGCTCCACGTCTGTCCACAGCTCATGTTCGCTGCTATTAGCTCTGACCACCCGTAAACCTCGGCTACCTCCAGCGGCTACGGTGGCTTGTCAAGCACAAAAAGGCTCAAGATTCCTTGGTTTGGTTTGGTTCGGTTCGAGGTCGGTTCTATTCACACCAGAAGTGAACCGGCCCAGAGTCCATTTGGAAGCAGACCGAGACCACCTCTTCTAGGTGGTCTCGGTCTGCTTGTTTGGTTCGAATCAGAGTTCGCATGTTTGAATTCACACCTAAAAAAAAGTCTGGACTTTCTGGGGAAACGAACTCTGGTCTGCTTTAAACAGACCAAACGTGGTAGGTGTGAATACACCCTTTGCTTCATGCCATTGCAGTTATACCTGTTGTGTGATTAGACTACAGTCTGACCCAGGTGTGGAAAAGGATTTTATTTGATTAAAACCCTTTTAAGTCTTCACTGTCTTCATTTTATGCTCTGACCTTTTGTCCTTTGTCACCTAAATAGTTTGTTGCTGTAAACATTGCTGTAGTACACTGTGGAAAAATGTCCACAACAGTGCTGCACATCTTGTATATGTTGTATATGTCTTTTACTTGGGGAGCACTGTAGTTTTATAAATTCATTTTTTATTTGTTTACTGTCACAGCCAGGACATCCACCCTGTGCACTGCGTATAATGTATACTAGAAAACTGCAGTGTAAAAGTTGCACTTTAATTTTGACTTTCCAGCGGCTTTATGGGAAGGACAAAGGAAATAGTACTGTGATAAACCAAACCAAACCAACCCACTGAGATCCTATTATAGAGTTCCTTTCCCAACAGGTGTTATTCCATTACCACAAACAAATATTTGATCAAAACAGTGTGCTGAAGAAATTTACTTTCTGAGCTGACTACACCTCAGATAAACACATGAGTGCCTGTCTTTGTTTGGGAAAACATACGAAACTGAAATTTGTGATATATGATAATAACAGCCACTGGGTGAGAACAGAATAGAAATGCAGCAACAGAACCCACCACTTAAATGTACTGTTTAGTTTTTTTGTGACTAAAATAAAAGGAACCTATAAGGAGATAATGTTTTATACTCAAATTTGACCCCACAGTTAAGAGTTCAGGGCAATAAAACACAAAAGGATCATGTTGAATATTGACCGGTAAATTTTCATGGTTTATATTCACACGCATTAACCCATCAAGACCCATTGCTACTTTTGTGGCAGTTCCTACACTGCAAAAATCTAAATCTTACCAAGTGTGTTTTTCTCATTTCTAGTCCAAATATCTCATCACACTTAAAATCAGACATAATCACCTAAAGAGTAACTTTTCAGTGAGATGTAAGAACTTATTTTTAGACAATAGATCTTGCAAATTTTATTTCAAGAAATCTTACCTTTGATAATTTTCACTTGTTTCATTAGCAGATTTTTTTTTGGCTTGATTCAAGAGTTTTTGGGTTAATTTAATGGAACACGTGAAAATGATCTTGGTAAGATTTCTTGAAATAAGATTTTCAAGATCTTGTCTAAAAATAACTTCTTATATCTCACGGTAAAGTTACTCTTTAGGTGATTATGTCTTATTTTACGTATGATGAGATATTTGGACTAGAAATAAGAAAAATACACTTGATAAGATTTTGATTTTTGCAGTGTAGGAACTGCCACAAAAGTAGCAACGGGTCTTAATGAGTTAATGCATGTGAATGTAAACCATGAAAATTTAATATCAATATTCCATGTGATCCTTTTGTGTTTTATTGCCCTGAACTCTTAACCTTTTACTTAATCCATTAAGACCCAGTGCTACTTCTGTGGCTGTTCCCAAATGTATTTTTCTCTTTATTTTAACCTTTCTTAAGCAATTTATCAACATTTATTCTAATATTACCCTTGGTATTTTGCTTTTGCTTTTTTTCAGTGAAAATCAGGTATTTTACGATATTTAATTCACTGATCATAGATTATCATAAAAACCTCAAATTAAAGTTGAGTTATCATATCAAAAACAGAGAAAACTGAAGAAAAAGTGATTTTTTTTCAGAAAAACAAATCATTAACTGAACGTAAACACAAGTCTCTCCCTCCACTGTCTCCATGAGTTTTACTTCTGAATCAGTGTTGTAGAAGATGACGGTGTTTCCATGGTAACTACTGAGCCTCTGAACAGCCAAATGGGTCTTACCTGAGGACCACAAATAGACGAAAAACTGCATTTTACACCAATTATTTACATGTATTGATAGGATTAGTGGATCAACAGGTAAACATTTTAGATCAATAGATGATTTTGATCGTTGGTGGATATTTGGGTCTTTATGGGTTAAATTTACAACAGTTCTGACTGATATATGCAGTGCTAATATATGACTTTCAAGTGGTTTTATGGGAAGGAAAGAATGTTGTATAGAGTCAGAGTGCATCTACAGAAACAAAATCAAAATGCAGTGATGCTGAGATTTAGTGCGTTGTTGCATAACGTTTTTCGTGGATGTCCTAAAAGGCCTGGATTCAGCATCACCACCAGAACTGTCACCAAATTTCCAATTGGACAGTCACAATACTGCAGGAAGAAAATATCTCATACAGTCCAAAAGGGTAAAATATTAGTCTTTATTAAGTGACAGTATGTGCACAGTATTGAAATGCACAAAGAAAATTTTAAATAAATAAATAAACAACAACACAACAACAACTAAATGGGTTCTACAGGCAAAAAGCAGCATGTAGTGTGACCTTTACTGACATGCATGACATGGATGAAAGCTGGTGTAAACAGCTGAGGAGCAGTTCAGTAACTCTGTTTTTGTCTGTACAAAACAGTCTCATATTATATACAAAGAGACTTCATACTACATACAGGACACATTTTCCATAAACACTGAATTTCACTAAAACTGAGGGGTTTTATCTGATAATTATCTGTAAATAGTACTGAATATCCAGAAAGAGATTTGAAAACCTGTAACATCATTGTTATTTTGACTTGATCTGGAAAGTGCACATGGGGCAATAGCTGAAATAGACCACATGCATGGTGGGCCTTAGTCCAGAATCCAGTTCTAATAACACTGTACATCCACGGTTTATTCCCAGTATTGTGTTTTTAAGACACATGCCAGTCATTGTAGACATTAGCAGTGTTGTATAGTAGCAAAGTAATAATATTGCTATTGCTAATTGAATAATGTAGCTACAAGGTCTTTAACCTGGATTTATTTAAATCCAGGTTAAAGACCCACCTGTTCTCAGCTGCGTTTGAATAGAGTTGTTATTCTTTTAAGCTTAAAGTTTTTATCTGCTTATCTGTTTTATCTATTTACATACTTTTTATTGCTTCTGTTGTAATGCTTTTAATGTTTTATGTAACACACTTTAAATTGTCTTGTACATGAAATGTGCTATATAAATAAACCTGCCTTGCCTTGCCTTACTGTACTGACTGTTTTCCCCTTTCTTTTTTTTCTTTTTTTTTGGGTGAGAAGGTTATCCTTCTCGTCTTGTCTTTAATTATGTCTTGACACATTGCATGCTACACATTGCATATATAAAATTGAAAATAAAATATAAAAACTAGAAGCACTCGGAGAGCGCAGACCTCCGCTGAGGCAGATCCCCCCCCCCCCCCGATCACCACCAAAATGTAATCATTTTTTCCTTGTGCCAGTATCAACATTTCCTGAAATTTTCATCCAAATCCATCCATAACTTTTTGAGTTATGTTGCACATGGACAGACAGACAGACAAACCTACGCTAGCAAAAACATAACCTCCTTGGCGGGGGTAAAAAAGGTCCCACTGTACTTGAGATTAACTTGTGTGCTGACACAGAATTGTGTTGGAGTCTGTTTTTGTTATGGGCTTTGGCCATTTATTAACATTTTCTTACTCCATTTCCTAGTCCGACTGATCTCATGAAAACATGTTGTGTCATGCCAGTTCTTATGGCATTTGGTGTGTTATACGTATGCATTTTCGTCCTATGCCATTTGATGTACGTATGCCATTTGATCGTGTGTCAATGTACGCCAAGATCTCCAGTTTATATATCTGTAACCACTAACCCAGTGTTTTTCAACCTTGGGGTTGGGACCCCACGTGGGGTCGTCTGGAATTCCAAAGAGGTCTCCTGAAATTTCTGCTAATTGATAAAAATAAAATTACTAATAAAAATTATATGGTGAGTTGAGAGAGACAATCCCAATACATGAAAGACATGACAAACTGTGAAGCTGAAACTGAAGCACTGTGGTTCTGTTTATCTCTCAAATGTTCATTGTGGTCAGTTTCAGATGCTGCAGCTCTTTCACAATTCATAGTTTGAGTTCTTGTTTGTTCAGTATTAATTGTCAGCCTTGTAAATCAAAGCTGCACTGACTGTACATATCCTGACCAAGGAAAATAAAACTCTCACTTTGTGCAGTAATCTACACCTGGATTTACTGCCTCTGTCCCTAATAATAAACATTATATAGCCTAAATGTCATCTAAAATTAACGTTTATTTGCAACATAGTATAGCAAACTATTACATGATCAAAACCAAATTAATTTTAGCACAAAAAAAAAAAAAAAAGTCTCCCTTTTGAATGTCAAGGGTTGCTAGAAATTTGTGATTTTAAAATGGGGTCACGAGCCAAAAAAGGTTGGGAACCACTGCACTAACCCTAACCACTAATGGCGTGGTATTTTACGTGGCGTGAACACACATGCAGAAAGCATATAATATGTACAGATAACACGCCAATTAAAAGTGGCGTGTCGTCTGTACACAGTTCATGATATCATGTTGTCCTAGTTAGCCCTTTCATGCATAGTGGTCACTACAGTGGACAGCGGATTAAATGTGTTTTCTTGTATATTTATGGATTTGTTGTTTTGTGCATCATCCCATACACTGCAATTCATACCATTACTGCAACTTTGCTGTTCTAGATAAACCTGATCTGCAGTAACATGTTAAAGTGTAAAAAAAAATGCTAATTGTTACTAGACTGAAATAAACATTTTTGTTTTGTTTGTTTTTTTTTAACAAAAGTTGATTGTTTGTTTTTGTTTTTTTTTTGGCATATTATCTCCATGCAGGTATGTTAAAATGTGAGAAAATAAGCTTAGCAGCATTAAAAATGTTTTTATTTCATAGTTTTCACATAGTATATCAGTAAATGCATGTTTCTTTGCTTCTAAAATTAAACGCATGGCATGGTTTCCAGCTGAGTGAACATTTTTGTAATTCCATGAAAAATAGGTTCATAAAAAATCAATTGCATTGTTTTTTTTCATGCCCAAAGAGGAATAAAAACACTCTGGAAAAAAATCTTGATTAAGACTCCCATAATTCATGCATGAAAGGGTTAATGATTCTTTCAGTTGCATCGATCCACAATAAAATCCTGTGAATAGACATTTCTATTTAGATGACTTGGGCCAAGTTTTTCTGTACAAATCTTCATGGTCTCATTCTTCAGAGCCTTTATTCTACTTCTTCTCAGCAGCAACAGTGGACAACCTTGTAGCTACATTATTCCATTAGCTTAGAAGTGAAGAAATGGAGTTGTCTAACTTGAACAAAGGCCCAGCTCTTTGTACAGCACAGACATATTTCACTTGAGCACACAAGCATATATGAATCATACATTAGACGTCAAAATAACACAAACATTAGCTTCTGATTGCTAAATGTTGCTGACAATGGACATCCGCAGTAGGCTGGCTGCTCAGACAAACTTTGAATGTGTTCTTAAAAGCAGGATAATCTCATTAAAGAGGAAGGAATATTGTATTTTTATATTTAAAATAACATAAATAGTACATTAGCAGACTATTATTATCATCACTACAGTTATAAAGCACACAAACAAATGCACATTTATCATTGCACTGTTTCCATTTATCTCTCCCCTGGGTCTACTTCACACATTCTTTATTTGCAGATTCAACCATTTTAAGTTATTGTATTCGGTCTTCCTTTGAGTTATTTTTACAAATACTGTGTTTTTGAGCCTGCAAACTTCAGCATAGTGCTGGGGATAGTATATTGACAAAAAAAAAAAAAACTTGGCTGTTTCCTGCATCCTGTGAAAAGAATGTAATTGGAACTATATCTTTTTTTAATTAAACAAAGCCTAAAATTAACAGCGTATTTGCAGTTTGCTTGTGTGATCCTAACAGTTCAGTCACAAGCTGCTAAAATGTATAAATTCACTAGTTCGCCAATCTCCTCATCTCTTGCGTTCCAAATATGTCACGACCAAAAACATCAGGGAGCCTTCGTCACATCCATCTCCCACACAGGAGTCAACCAAACTGCAGGAGAGCTTTGTAAATTTGTCAGTGTGAGAGACAGAAGCAGAATTTTTTCACCGGAAGAAGAATACATGATGATAAATGATTGTATGAAAGATAAACTATATATTGTGAAATGATGTGAAAGGTACGTGTGAAAGAAAGGAACGAAAGCCTCGGAAACTGTCGATCTGTGTGTTATTAGGAAATATTTGCGCCTGTGTGTTTACTCTGACACTCATGTGGTTTTCAGATGAAACAGTCGAGGCGCCCAGACTGCATGCGGCATCGCAACGGGGCTTTATGTCCACAGCCTTTAGAACAAAACACAAAGCAAAGACATACAACAATGTGTTTATTGTTGTGGTTGTGTATGGTATTAACCCATAAAGACTCAAACATGCACTGGTGACCAAAAACATCTACTGATTTAAGATGTTTAATACCTGTTGATCCACTAATCCTATCAATACATGTAAATAATTGATGTAAAATACAGTTTGTCATCTTTTCATGATCGTCAGATATGACCCATTTGGACGTTCAGAGGCTCCGTCGTGACTGTAGAAACACCGTCATCTTCTATAACATTGATTCACCAGTAAAACCCATGGAGTTTGACAAGTGACAGTGAAGGGAGACACTACATTTATGTCCAGTTAAGGATATCTTTGCTGGAAAAGTCCATTTTTCTTTAGTTTTCTCTGTGTCTGATGTTATAAATAAAAGCAATGTTTCTTCCATCCTCTTTTCAAACCATGTGTTTATCGGCTGTCCAGTTGTCGTCTGTTAAGTGTTTAACTGTGGTAGCAGGTTTGAAATAAACATGTGAATGAATGAATGAATGAATGAATGAATAACCTTCAACTTCAATCTGAAGTTTTTATGAAAATCTACATGATCATTAAATCAAATATAGGAAAAACACCTGATTTTCACTGGAAAAATGGAAAATACAGAAGATCATATTATAATAAACTAGAAGCACTCGGAGAGCACAGACCTCCGCCAAGGCAGATCAGTGCCCCCCCTCCAACCCTCGATCACCACCAAAATTTAATCATTTGTTCCTTGTGCCAGTATCAACATTTCCTGAAAATTTCATGAAAATCCATCCATAACTTTTTGAGTTATCTTGCACATAAAAAGACAGCCAGACAGACAAACAGACAAACCAATGCCGACAAAAACATAACCTCCTTGGCGGCGGTAATGATGGTAAATCGTTTAACAAAGGTTAAATAGTGAGAAAGATTCATTTGGGAACTGACACAAAAGTAGCACTGGGCCTTTATGGGTTAAGATTCAAAGCGTTTTATTGTCATGTTTAAACAGTAAAGGAACAAGTTTCCCTGTAAAATGAAAATCTTACTTTACTGTCCACACTGAATATGAAATGAAACAGAATAATTTAACTTGGAAATTAACACAAACATCATTTAAGAATGGCAAGCAAAAGAGAATGAGCAAAAAATTTTTAAGATAAACTACTATTACTAAGAGAAAAAATATATTTACATAAATGTGCAATGCATAAGTAACTGTGCAAACTCTCAGACAAAAATGATTTATGTAAAAGACTATCTTCTGTTTTAGTTCAACATAAAACATGATCAAATACATTTATGATGTAAAACCAAGAGACAGTAAAGAAAATGTTAGAAGACAAAGCTTACAAGTGAGATTTTAAACTCCACTAAAAACAGTTTATTTCCTTTGTGTTTGTTTCCATAATGTAGAGTAGGGTCAGACTTTATTATTAGCTGTTTTTTTTTGTGTTTTTTTAACAGAGATAGACTTTTACTCTTACACATTGTATTTACTTATTTTGCACATATGCAAATAATAATAATAATAATAATAATAATAATAATAATAATAATAATAATAATAATAATACATTTTATTTGTATAGCGCTTTTCATAGAACTCAAAGACACTTTACATGCAACAGATAAAAACAGAAACCAGGCATATTAAAAACAGATTAAAAGCAGGTGCAAAGGTAGGTATACAAATATAAAACAGTTAAACATTAAACATTAGGATTAAACATTAAAAGCAATCTTAAATAAGTACGTTTTTAAAAGGGATTTAAAGGTGTTGGGGTTGGAGCAGTGTCGCAGAGGAGGTGGGAGAGAGTTCCAGAGGGTTGGAGCAGCAATTGAGAAAGCTCTGTCCCCCCAGGTTCGGTTCGGTATATTTTTGCTAAGATTTTAGATTTTATTCTGTGTATATTTGGGTCTATTTTTATCATCGTGTGTGTTTTTATTGTTGTGTGCCTTCTCTTTTGCAACATGTGGTAACGTGCTCCAATTTCATGGTGCTATGTACAAAATATGTTGGTGAAATGATAATAAAGATTTATCTTATCTTATTTCCCTTTTCTTATCTTATCTTATCTTATCTTATCTTATCTTATCTTATCTTATCTTATCTTAATATTGGGACAGTTTTATCAACACTACTTCCACACAAGCTCTGTATCATTTCAGTGACTCAGTGGTTCCATCCTGATGCCACAGGGTGGATGCAAATATAAAATGAACATGCAGATTCTATAGGAAGGTGAAACTGGACATTGGGAAAAATATGAATCAAATTAAGTTTTATTTATATAGCGCCACATTATAAACGTTGTCTAATGACACTTTACATTTAGAGCTGGTCTAAACCAGTCTCTAACACAGATCCATGGCAAGAGACATTTTCTGGATCCTATTTAAATGCGTAATTGACTACACATATGATGTTTGTCTATTTAAAGGATATTTTTTACAAGTCAAGAAAGTGACAGTTTGTGGTAAAGATAGTATCTAGTTTAGTGTGAAACGCCTCAGTGGATTGCATCTTTCGTCTCATGTGACACACATTGCCAACATCAAAACAACCAGTACCTCAGTGTATTTCACCTTGTTCTCGGAGAGGGAGGTGAAAAACTATTACAAGAGGTGAAAATCACTACAAGTCTGGTTTTGTTGACGCTGCAGAGACATCCTCAGTCTCTGAACACATCACAGAGGGATACAGTAACGATGACGTCACCTTCACAACTTTCAGCTCTGAGGTCTTTCTTTTTATCAATTAAATTTTAATTATAAAGAATCACATCATAACAAAAGTGTCCTCATGACACTTTACATATGAAGCTGGCAGAAAACCAGACTCTCCACCCTTCATCAGGGAAATGACTATTTTTGGTCATTTCCACAAACATTTAATATGGGGCTGTGATGTAGGCTGGCTGTTTAGCAGTTGGAGGTCAGTGAAACTAGGAAGGAGATGAGGCAGAGGCAGGAGATGGCGTGGTCCACAATTTTTAAAAAATATTTTCAATAATCCTTTTTCCAGACAAAGTGCCAATGCTAAAAAAAAAATACAAGTGCATATGGAGGTTGGAGCAGCAGTGTCTTCTCCAGCAGCAGAACCCCTACTGATGAAAACGGGTGCCCTTTTATACTGTTTTGCTAACTGGATAAAACCACTACAGCTCCACAGGGGAGTTACAAATCTACATAAATTATTAAAACTAATCTAAAACCTCCATAACTAAAACCCACAATGTTAGCCTATCTAAAACCCAAGCTATATATCTGAAACTCTAAATCCAAACACCAAAGTTAAATAAAAACCCATAAACCAATAAAATACACCTCCTGGCTCCCCCACACATTTCCCTGCCCTGGTCCAGGCCAGAGCCTTCTTAAGGCTGTTGTTCCTGCAGGGACTCTTTTCATTGACGGACCTGGACACAAGGACAGGGTAAGTACAAACACACTAACATGCTATTCACTAAACACTTTAAAATCCACTCACACAGACACTAAACAAAGCTAAACTTAAAGGCATACCGTATGATGTGGCATTTTTACACTTCTTTTGTCATCTTAAAATGCTCCTGATAAGCATGTGTCAAACTAAAATGTCAAAGAAATCCACCAGGTATTGAAACTCAAAAATGTTTAATTCTGATATATTTCTGATAAAAGTCTGACCAATCATTTTATTCAGTCCGAATGAAATAATTGGCCGAACCTGACTGAGCCTCCTGTTAATCATCCATTACGGCCGTCCAGCATCCGATCCATTATCGCCGTCTCACATCTGATATGTGTACCTCTGAATCTGATGCTTCACTGGCGCTGCTTTTCCTGTTACTGACCACAGTCTACTGTCTAAGGATGTGAATGGATAGAACTGACATGCACATGTGGAAGGGATTAAACAGATTTATGAACAGAAACAACAACTGAGGAGAACAAACAGGAGTCTGATTAGTGAAAGATGGAGACAAAAGTCTGGAAGTCTGGTGTACTGGACTGAACAGGTCTGCATAAAGCTCAGCTTTTATGACGGTGGGACTCATACAGGTACATGTACATGGTGTCACACAATGTAAGATGATGTAGGATGATAAATGTATGGACTATGAAACTTCAAATGTCCACGGAAAATTCGCGGAGGCTGCGCGTTCACAGTGCGCGCGCCCATCCCCTGGGCACTGCAGTGAAGACACTGACCCAGTACTGCACAGACCAGGTCTACTGATGGAACAGGAGTCGCGGGCCCGCGGCAGGTGGATGATGCATCTGATTACTGAGGGAGGGGTCCGCGGACACGCCAAAACGGACCTCCACCTCTGCTTCCTCCTCCGTTTCCATCGCGCATCAGGTGAGAGGAGGAGAGAGGAGGAGGAGCCTCAGAGCACAGGCAGAGGGAAGGGGGCGGGGCTTTGGAGGGAGGCGGGTTGTTCATGTTCAAACTTTTACTAAGTGCTGTGAGAAATGCCACATCGGTAGGTATAGCTTTAAATATTGCACACTTATATTGCACTCCATCTTTCTGTGATCTAATTTGTGTCTCCCTTTTCTCCAGGGCCAAGTAATCATCAATTAAAAAATACAGGTACAACTGGATGTAAAAACTGAAAAGACCGTAAAATCAATAAACTACTTTTAAAACCAATCACGTGCAATTATTTTGTTTGTGCAAATATGTTTAAGGGCTGTGATGTCCATCTATATGTGCAAGTTAAAGTGCTTCAGTGAAAAAAGGTGCCTGTATTCATACTTAAGTGACAAACGGCTGTTTGTCACAGGGGCCAATCCTGTGCCTCAGTGAGGTCGAAAAGCATGTTGATTTTACTAAAACTATAAAGGGATTCAGGGGATTTTATAGACATTTTGAAGCTGTAAATAGTGAATGTTTGAGAGATATATTAGACTATTCTCTGTAAATACTAGGTGTCCAGAGCACGAGTCATGGATGGGCTGTGATGACATATCCTGTGAGAAGGCACCCAGGATATGTCGACCATTTCTTCTCTATCTACATGTTTTCTGTCTCATGGTGCCAGTTCGGGGCCAGAGTGGCCTGTTGCCCTTGGGGAGATCAGGCCATAGTGTAGGTGGGAGAAGAGTACAAATACGGTCACTGAACCTATGCATCACCATGTTTTGGATACCTAAGCCAATGGTGAACTAGACCAATGTCATTATGTTTGGACACTTGGACCAATGGTTGTAATATCCATATTCTTTCATAAGAACTTAGACTTCCTGGTGTTAGTCCATACCATACCATACCATACCAACTTTATAAAGTACTTTAAGAACTTTGCAGCTGGCCAAAGTGCTGTACACCAAACATAAAACAAGGGATTAAATAAGTAAATAACACTAGTGATAACACAAGGTGATTAAGCGGGCTAAGAACAACAAAATACAACCATCATAAAAATGAAGACAAATTAAAATCTGTTTGAAACAGCATAAAAAACAGACATGTCACTCATTGATTAAAAGCCGATGAGAAAAAGTGCGTTTTTAGACGTGATTTAAAGACAGGTACAGACTGAGCCTGTCTAACAACTAAGGGCAACTGGTTCCACAACTTTGGGGCGACAACAGAAAAGGCACGATCCCCACGAAGCTTCTTTTTAGTTTTTGGAACCACAAGCTGCAGCTGATCTGCTGACCTGAGAGCATGAGGGGGGGTGTAGGGGTGGATCAGGTCAGACAGGTAGGAGGGGGCAAGGCCATTCAAACATTTAAAAACAAATAGAAGAATTTTAAAATCAACTCTAAAACGCACTGGTAACCATTGGAGTGAAGCTTAAACCGGTGAAATATGTTGATGTTTCCATGTCCCTGTTAAAAGCCGAGCTGCAGCATTTTGGACCTGCTGCAGTCGGAAAAGTGCATTTTCACTCAGCCCGGCATAAAGAGCATTACAATAGTCAATCAATCAATCAACCTTTATTTATAAAGCGCTTTTCATGCACAGATGCAACACAAAGTGCTTTACAGAATTAAAAACAATTACACAATAAAAACAGAAAAACATTTACAAAGAAACCCCTCCCTCCCACCCTCCATACTAGACACGCACACACACACACACACGCCAACACACTTACACACGCACACACACGCACACAACAGGGAGACATGGCATGGCACTGAGGATCAAGGAAACGCCACCTTTGGGGCCGTCCACACTGGGAGGAGCCGCAGGCCGTGCCATCGGGGGGACCAGCACCCAGGCCCCCCGACTCCGACAGACAGGTGGACCCCCACATCGAAGGGAGGACCCCCAGCCAGCCGGGCCAAAGGGACCCAAGGACAGTACCCCCACTAGCAGACCAGAGTCTAGTAGTCAAGTCTAGTAGTTACAAAAGCATGGATCACAGTTTCAAACAGATCCCAGGGCAGAACAGATTTTACTTTTGCAAGCTGTCTTAAGTGAAAGAAACTGGACTTGACCACACCATTAATTTGTCGGTCGAGTTTAAGATTGGGGTCCATTTTAACACCCAAATTTGACATGACCGGTTTAACCAAATGTGATAAGGAACCCAGGTCAACAAGAGCTGTGGGATTTGAAACACTGGGGCCAAAAATCCTCACTTCTGATTTGTCCTGGTTTAGATTCAGAAAATTCAGTGACATCCAAGATTTAGTCAGTCAACGGCTGCATCTCGCTGTATGTACTTGACTCCTTGCAAGTAAAATCTTTTAATTCCAGAATCCAGTGACTCCATCTTTTGTATCAGCATGTATCACAGAATTTTTCTATCAACTTGGTCCTTCGAGCCAGATCCCAACATCCCTTCCTTCATCCAGGTTTGGGGACTGAAACCATGCATGGAGAAATAGGATTCCTGACTGGAAGCCCTCCAGTTTAATTGCTGATCCAAAGGAGGTCAGAACCTGGTATTTATGAGTGATTTTTGTCTGTTTATGACCTTATAACAGTTGTTTTATTGCCTGGGTTTACTTTTTTAGGAAGTGCTGCTTGGATGTTTTATGGCAAGAGGAGGGAGATTGTTGTCATGGCAACTGACAAGGAGGTAACTGATGATGTCCTATAACATACTAAGGTTGAAATTTTGAATTTCAGAGTATTTCAGTGAGTGCTCTATAAAGGGTTAAGCCGATTTACAGAAACCCAACAGAATCCTCCAGGAGCAAACACTTAGTGACAGTGGAAGGAAAAATGTCATTTTAACAGGCAGAAACCTGGAGCAGACCCAGACTCTGGAGGATGGACGTCTGCCTTGACCAGCTGGGATTAAATAGAGAGGGTTACAGGAAGAGAGAGAGAGAGAGAGAGAGACAGAGAGAGAGAGAGAGATGAGGGGGGGCACATGGATGCACAGCAAACTGCACTACAACTTAAAAACTAGAACTGCTGTTACTAGTACAATTACCAATAACTAGAACAAATGTCCATAACTGTTAATACTAGGCCTGTAACGGTACACATACCGAACTGAACCTTTTCAGTACACACCTGTTCAGTTTGGTACACAGCTGCACCAAAATGGCACAGTACGTTGAGAAAAAAAAAAAAGAAATGAAAGACGTCATTCGATGCGGAACTTTAAATTCATGCAAGTTCCACACGGACATATTGAAGGAGTGCACATTGACCTGAAATAGGAAATAGCAGCTGATATAAGGTTAAAAAACAACAATTATGCTGTCAACCTGGAAGGAAGAGATTGAAGACCCTCCACCATCAATTTGGGATCACTGCGGGTTCAGGTGAAAGACAACAAGGAACAGAAGATAAGACGAACGTTGTTTGTCGCCTGTGAACTACAGTAGTTCATAAACACTTACACTAGCTCTGTCTCTATCTGTATAATAGATAATAAATATGTTTAATGTATAATAGAGGAATAGAACCCGGGAGTTGGAAATTGAACGTATGTAAAGTTTGACTTTTGTTTCACACCAGCGTTAGTTTTGTTAGTTATGGACTGCACCCCCAGGTATACAAATGACTCCCCACCCCCCACCCCCACTGCTCAGACAAAAAACAAACAAAACAAACCCAAACACCCCCCCCCCCCCCCCGTGTTTTTGACAAATCGCCCCCTGCACACACACAAGTACATAAAGTGGCCTAAACAGTTTGTTAGTTGTCCTAAAATGAATAATTTGGTTAATTTTGTTGTCAATGTTGCTCTTCAGTTTGTTAAAAGACAATACAAGTTTGCCCTCTTTTTAATGTTGCCCTTCATGTGGAATTTTTTTGTTGTTATTTTTCTGCAGAATGTGAACTGACAGAACTGTGATTTGATTTTTGTTGTTTGTTCAAAACTACCTTTCAGGGAAAAGTGCAATACTAATGTTTAAAATACATTTAATAATAATAATAATAATAATAATAATACATCAGTTTTATATAGCGCTTTTCTAAGTACTCAAAGACGCTTTACAAAAAACAACCAAGGGACAAACATACATCCAACGGGTAAACAGATACAAAGTTAATGCTAAATGGTAATCGAAGAACAAATACAGAGACAAATACTGATTAAAGAAAAACACACAAAAGAAGGTATGTGAGAGTGGAGGAGGTTGAGCGGGCGGTCAGTTTTCGAATGATGATCTGAAGAGGTGGGATTTGAGTTGGCTTTTGAATGAGGTGACTGTGTCAGAGTTCCGGATGTGAATGAGTAGAGAGTTCCAGAGGGTGGGGGCGGCGATGGCAAAAGCCCTGTCACCCTGGGTACGGAACTTAGTCTTGGTGATGGGGGTGAGAAGGTTAGCACCTGCAGAGCGGTAATATTTTATTTATTTTATTTTCTGTTTGATTTATAGCAGCAGAATTATATTATTCCTGTTTTTCTATATTCTATTGTCTCCAAAACTTGGGGGGAAATGTTAAAAAATTCATAAATGCATAAAAGATATTTACCGAACCGAAAACATTGTGTACCATTAAAGGCCTAGTTATTACTACTACTCCAAATACCAGTACTACCAGTGGATATACTACTACTGCAGAGGTCAGTACCAATAACACTGGTCTACAAGTAAAATACTTCAAGAATAAAAGTTGTGAAATTTTACATTGTGTGAGTCACTGATAAAGAAAAATCAGTTCCAAAATGCTGGTTGGCTGAAGTTTCCAACATACAGTCTTGGGACAAAATGTGAAATTCAAGAATTGATGAGAGAACGGGTTTTACTCCAAAGGAACCTTTGTCTCAGAGCTACTAGATCTACTTCAAAACACTGTCTGCACATTACAATTCATTCACTTCACAGGTTCTATCTAGTGGCAGATTTATAAATCTATTAAATAAATGTACATAAACCAATATATATGTGTAATAACACTTTATCATATACCTTGAAAACATCAGCAAACCAGCACTTTTGTCATTTGTTTTCCAATTAATCTTATTAAAATATGTAACATTTAGCACATTTAATCTCTGAGTCAGATAATTTCTAAAAGATTGTAGACCAGTGTAATAGAAACCTCTACCATCTATGTAACTATATAATAAACACTATATGTATGTTTCACTGTGTGAAAGCTGAACCGTTTAACACACACTGTAACTTTCTTGACCTGTAAAATCACCTTGAACACTGATAAACTCTGTATGTGTAAATAACGGCATAATTCAAACAGGATCAAACATTTTTGCTATCTTCCTATTTACTTTAGCCTTTTTTTTTTACCGAAATGTGGAAAAGAGCAAGAAGGGGCAGGACTTCACCTTGTCTGTAGAGAAAAAACAAACCAAAAAAAATCATTGTGACACTATAAAACACAGTAACTTATTTAATACTTTGATATCAAATCATATTATATAACTTCTAACACCTGAAGCATATTGTTAGCCTGTTAGCATGACTGCCAAAGTCATATTTTTGGCCAAATTGTGACATCTGCTTAACTTTACTCTCCTAACAGTGCTGCTTTATTTTGCATCATTGGATATGTCCTGAAAAAAACTATGATTTAGGCAATTACGCAATGAGGCTAACGATATAGAAGATGAATGCGTGGTTTCTCAGGCAATATGTGACGCATATTTCTCCTGCTAATATCAAACCTGTATGCTAACCCAGCTAGCTCAGGGTTATCTTTCATTTAACATTAACTTTCTACAGCTCCGATGACAATATTTTAGAACCATGCAGGTGTAACAGGCCAGATTATACCCCCCCCCCCCCCCCCCCCGGCCCAGATTATACCCCATTGATATCAGTAGTGTTGAGTGATATACACAAGAATTAATTAATTTCTCAACATTTTATTGTGGTTCAGCTTTGTCAGGTAAGTTAACCCTATAACGCTATATTTGATACATGAGTTTTGAAGCCCTCTACATGATCAGTGCGATATTTTTTTTCTTGAAAAACCTGATGTATACAATTAGATACATGCAATGCACAGATAATCCACCAGGGGAAGGGATTTGTTCACCAGAGGCCTTTCCAGTGACACTACAAAACTGTCATTAATGAGGAAGGAGGCAGAACTTTGCCACATTTGAAAAGGAATTACCAATTTGTTAGACATGTTTGTGTTATATTATGTTTTTGTTTGTTCAAAAATAATATTTGAGCATTGAGACCTGATGTATCAAATATGATACAAAATTGAAACTCATACATGGAAATCGATATTTGAAAAACATTTTTTTGTGTTGTTCAGAAGGACCAATAAAGGCTCCATTTTCAAAGAACTGGAATGATCTTTTAATGATTTAATGGTTCAGGCTTTACAGGGTTAAGTGAGAAAACTAACTGACTTAAATCATAAAACTGTAAACAATTACTTTTTTTCTTCAACCAGAAAAAAACTTCACACAGTAAAAATATTAAACCTCCACAAACATCAACGATTACTACACTTCTCAGTCATGTTTACACATTAAAATAAAAGCACATTAAAAACAGAACATTATAATGCAACTGGAACATAATGTTTAATGAATTTGACTGTTCATAATATAATAAAAGTCACAACTTCAACAGTATCATAGGAGTATAATCTGGCTGGGTGGGGGGTGGGGGTGGGGGGTAGTCCCCGGGTGTAGTCTGGACGGGGGTATACTTTACACGAGATCCTCCCCCACATACCCACACATTTAACAACATTTAACAAATGAATCTTCTGTCAAACAATAACAGACGTGTGTCAACACTACGTAAAGTTTTTCATTTTGTTAATTACTATACTATGGCTAATAGCATGTTTTTACTATATTAAAGTTTAAATTAATTTTTACTTAATTTATACTTTTAAATTAAAGGCTTTTAATGAATTGGTCACAGATTATTAATGTGATACATGTCCAACCTATTCAGTGCACTTTTACTTTTCTTTTTTCCTTTGTCAACTCCTTTTCATTTATTTGTTCAAATACAATGTCATTTCTTCTCTGGTAACCCTGAAATGATGCAAAGATGGACTTGTTGCCCTGCACCAAGCATTTATTTCTTTAGCATAGACGTCATTGAGGGAGAAAAAAAAACAAAAAAACATATATATTTCTCGGCTGCACAGAAAAAAACACTTTCTCAGGGGAAAGCTGTTGTATGCTTTGCTTCTTGGAAGAACAGCAATCACAAATAGAGACCCAATCAAAAACATTTAAATTCCATTTCAATGTTCTTGTGCTTTTTGACTCAGACTGGAAGCCCAGACTGCAGATTGTTGCTCTCTCCATTGTCAAATGTTTTTTTCAGTTCTTAAATGTTACTGTAAACATTAACATGTGCCCCGTCGGCTGCTGACATCAGTCTAATTTCAGCGTAAGCACCCTTTTAGTAAAAGAAATCACATACAAACAAGGTTGTGTAAGATGTCTGCGTGTGGTTGGACATTTGGAGCTATATGCATGAATCATCTCATCATAATGTTTTTCTAGGTCTAACGGAAATGTGGCAAACGTTTTGTACAGCACAGCAGCATCCAAACAACAGAAGGTGACTAGAAATGAGCACTGGTGCACTATTTGCTAGACTCTCAAAATCTTAATGATGATTGACAGCCATAAACACCTACATACATAAAGTGAGTTCAAAGGGGTTCATTTGCATCCACAACAAGATGGTTTTTGACAATTTCCCAGCTGCTCACTGTGGGAAACTTTCTAGAGATAATGATCCTCCCTGACAGATTTGGTGCAATCAAACTTGTTTCTGCAGGTACTTGCATTGCACATACTCCACCCTAACAAGGACACTTTCAAAGCTAGGAAGTGAGACGGTGTGTGCTGCTTGGAGAAAACTTAAGTGTCCACGACAAAGTCATAAAAATGATAACAGTGCTAGGAACGTCAGGAGTTTGCGAAATAACTGAGCACCTCCTGAAAGAGGCAGTGCTCTGAAGTACCTGGGTTGTGTAGCGCAACATTTGAGGAACAATATTAGGGTGAGGGATTGAATGGAGTCTCTCAGTTTTATAGAGCGTGTTTTCCCTCAAGTTTTCATCTGACCGGCCCTTAAAAGAGAGATCAAGCCTCTTAAGGCAGCTGATATGTTTGTAAATGTCCAGAGGAAGAGAGGAAAAGCAGACAGCAACGGACAGAAATAGAGACTGACAGATGGACTGAGAGACACCAGTGACTCATAGCAGGTCAAAGACTCTTATGATGGCACAGAGAAAAACAAAACTGAAACCTTCAATGTTAACACAACAGTGTCACTGCTGTTCTTTTGGTCAGTACATCAGCCATATGTGGTCTGTGTGTGGATGCAAACCTAACATCAAAGGTGGCGGATTTGTTCATTTTTAGGTTTGATTTGTCAAGTTTAAAACTCCCAAAAATAAATAAATACATAAAGCATCTACTTTGCATAAAGTAGGACTGTTGAGTGCACATATGGTCAACTTCAGAGTATTTTTTATTTAATATTTTAGAAAAATAAACATGGGACAGAATTTGTAAAGTTTATTTCTCAGAACCAGTTGAAGACCAACAGTTGGTTAGCATAACTGTTGTATGTTATTGTTGACTTTTACCCTTGTTGTTTACTTCATCATTCTTTGTTGATGAACATGTGTAACTAAAAATACTCCATTTAATTTACTGTAACATTACTTCATCAGAGTTTAAGCTTAGGGTGTTTTCACACCTGGTGTAAACTTGTCTAAATATGTTGCTTTGCATTAAGAGTGTGTGTATATATATATATATATATATATATATATATATATATATATATATACATATATATATATATATGTATACATATATATATATATATATATATATATATATATATATATATATATATATATATGTATGTATATATATATATATATATATATATATATATATATATATATGTATGTATACATATATATATATATATGTATGTATATATATATATATATATATATATATATGTATGTATATATATATATATATATATATGTATATTTATTTATTTATATTAGGGCTGGGCAAGTTAACGCGTTATTACCGCATTAACGCATTCATTAAATAACGGCAACAATTTTTCAAATCTCCTGTTAATGCCGTTCTGCCTTTGAAGCAAGTCTTAGTTCATTTATACATATGGACTCTTATTTTGAAACTCATGCTTTTATTTTGGCGCTCCACTGGCGCTCTGTGTTAACTGTGCACGAGCTGAGAGGAGAGAAGTGAGGACCTTTTCCGAGTAATGCTGAATCAAACTTTGTGTAACTCCTGCAGTTCAATGCCTGTATGTATCAATCATTCTGTCGTTTGCTAAATAATTTCACATGCAAACGTGCCGTTAGAAACATGTTTATGACGTTATGTTGGATGTGTTTATTACAATGTGTTATTAACATGTTTAAGCTACAGACATCTTAGCGAGGACAGTACAATATTCTAACTCCTATTCTTCTGCCTCTGCTTGTGTGCGTGTAGTGATTAGCTCAGCAGATAGACAACAGGTTTAACAAGAAAAGCCCAAAACTTCTGTCCAACTCTTTTGCTGCAGACAAACTGTAAATCTGCAACATACACACAAAATATGTCTCAGTTATGTTCACTTAGTACATTTACATGGCAATATACATTTAAATGAATGGGAAAAAGACCACTAGCTCGGTGCTAACTTGAATGGGAAAATCCATAGACAATTAGCATTTACAGATTAATTTAAGATTTACAATGTCTTTTTATCCAGCAACAAAGGTTCACATCAGAGATATTTTATGCTGTTCATTCTTACAACAACTGAACATAAAATACTTACAGGCAAAAGCTTTTCGTGCCATACAAACAAAGTGAAAGACACATGTCTGTTAGTTCCTTCTTATGTCCGAACTGGCTATGGTAGCACCGCAAGTACAAAACATACATCAGTGCAACTTATTCCGACCACTAGAGGGCCCCCTTTGCTTGCTTTTAACAACTGAACAATACATATTATTGGGCTTATTAGTATTAGTACTTATTAGTGGGCTTAAGACTCCTGTCAATCACTCACAACCAGAAATAAACTGGTGTGGACATAAACATGGAGAAAAGTAGCGGCCTTTTCCATGGACATTTTCATTTGAAATGTCTTCAGATGGTGGGGTTGAGAAGGACACAGCTGTTTGGAAGCACTGCAACGTGGAATTATTTTTTTATCACCAGAGTACTTTGAGTCTGAAATATCACTTAAAGGCAATACATGCTGTTGATGCCGGCAACCCCGCCACATAACTATGTGATTAATTGTGATTAATCGCAGAAATCCACACGATTAAAAATTTTAATTGCTGCCCAGCACTAACACACACACATATATAAATGTATATATATATATATATATATATATATATATATATATATATATATATATATATATATATATATATATATATATATACACACACACACACACACACACACACACATATGGCTTTTTGCTGTATCTCCTTCATTTTTAACTTTCTCCATTGTTTGGTGTCCTTTTTTTTTTGCCAACAATAATCTTGTGCTACCTCGTATATCTTCCTATGACTGGTTCATAAATCTGAACTCTCAAAAACGTTTTTTCATTCTGTGCATGAAAGTATAATCCACCTCTTGAGGCCACTTCTTTTGGTCAGACCAAAGACTGTCTGCTTGGTCTGGGGGAGGTTTTATACTGGGTAAATATGGTTGGAAGTGAAAAGTCCAAAGGTCCAGATCTATCAAGGTGGTGTGAAAATGCCCTTAGACTAAAACTCTTTGAACTGTATTGCATGTATCCCTGATTCTATATGATTAAAATCATGTTTCCTCAAATATGGTTTATTGTTGTTATCTGCTTAATACTGTTTAGCGTCTGTCCATCCATCCATCTGTCCATCCATCCATTCTGAGGCGTTACACCAGCTGACAGATATAATCCCTCCAGCATGTCTGCCCGGGGTCTCCTCACCAGATGCCTGAACCACCTCAACTGGCTTCTCTTGATGTGGAGGTCTAGTAGCTTTACTTTGAGCCTCTCCTAGAGAGAGAGGGAGAGTCCGACCACCCTGTGGAGGAAACCCATTTCCACCACTTGTATCTGCGATCTTATTTCTTCGGTCACTACCCACAGCTTATGACTACAGGTGAGGGTAGGAACGTAGGTCAACTGGGATAACATCAGTGTCAAATGTATGTTACTGGAGGCTGGAGCTTTGCCTTTTGGCTGAGCTCCTTCTTCACCACAACAGACCCATGAAGCATCCACATCACTGCTGACACTACCCTGATCCACCTGTAGATCTCGAACACCATTCTTCCCTCAAATGGGCCATAAATTGCCCAGGTCTGCTGTAGAAGGTAAAGAGCTGGTCCAGTGTTCCATGACTGGGTCACAAACCACTGTGTCCTCCTCAGTCCGAGGTTCAGGAGGAACAATGACCATGAATCACTTACTTTGGGGGGCGGTGAGTGCCCGGATGAGCTATGTTGTCAGTGACAACTAGCTTGTGGTAGGTTCCCCCAAGGAAAATTGGTCCTAGGTGACGGGTCAGACAACGTGCAATTCTCAACTCATATGATAAGAGGCCAGCAAGGTATCCAGATACTCCTGCCTGGATCTGGGTTACTGTTGCCCCACCCTGGAGCCTGGTCTTTGCCCATGGGGCCTGGCCAGGCTCAGACCAAAGCAACTAGGGACCATCCTCCTGTGGATCCACCATCACCAGAAGGAGCCATATGGGCCTGGTGGATGGTGGATTGGGTGGCAGCCAGGTACAGAGGCCTGGCAATCTGATCCTCAGCTGTCTAAATATAGGTTCAGTGTCTAAGATTTAGGGGGATTTCAGAGGATCCACTTGCAGAAACAGAATATAATAGTCATAAGAAACAGAATATAATATTTATAATGTTTTCATTAGAGTATAATCAGTCACATGTATTTTTTCTAACAAGCTTTTTACAATAATAATTAGAATAAACTCCAGCTCTGAGCAGACTTCATCTTCTTTCTTCTGCTTTAAAGTGGGTATCGTCTAACAGCACATTATTGTCACTTATTATATTTGAATGTGGACCAGAGTTAACTAAAAAGTCCAAAAGAAAACGAAGAACAAACACTGTCTCTAATGATTCAACAGTGTCACTTTTTCCTTTCTTTTGCAGTCACCTTAGGTGAATGGGAACATATTTAGTGGACTTCAGTCTGCAACTACACCCCTAGATATCACTAAATATCACACACACACACACACACCCACTGAAGTTAATTCTTCAGTCATAGTCACAGGTTTCCAGTTTATTTCTTCAACTCTTTTGTCACAAATATTGAAAAAAATTATGAGAATGAATTAATTCCTGTGTAAATAGAGGATGAGCCTCATTTGAAAATGTAAAGACAGAAAATGACTATAATTGAGGCTATAATGATGTTTTTTTCTTCCATATGGTTTCTGGATGTATGTATGTTGTACTGTGTATAATTTGCTATTTATTTTCTTTATTGTTAAACCAAAGCACTTTGAGCTGGATGATCAATCTTATTATACTTCTATTATACTAATTATTGTAATATATTAAATATTATTTGGCTGACATTTCTTGGTATTCTTGATCATTCCCATCCTTGCCCTTTAAAAGTAAAGTGAAGCCCTGAAGTTTGATAGATAATAACCAATTATGCCACAGACGAGCACTGAGATTTAAGCAGAAAGATATATGTGCCGCAAAGCACTTTGCTGATATCACTTGTAATTCCTTACACACTGTAATATTGAGGTGTAATTGCAGAATAAGTAGCTTCTCACTCCAATCCAACAGTCAGAGTCTTCAGATTGCAATCCTTCTCCAAACACAGCCTGGCCAATCGACAGTACCATTGATTTCCTGATTAATGTCCTGGCCCACCTACTTGCATTGAAGCCTTGAGACATAATTTCCTTGTGAGCATGATCAATAGCTGCATCAACATAAATAAATGCTAGGGGAAAAGAAATTTAGTTTAGTCAGGGCACCAGAGCCAAAAAACCAAAAGTAATAGCTTTTTAGACCTGTTATGATGCCATTCAGAGACCAATTTGAGGACAGAAATGTGTTTTCTTGATAAATATTCTCACAAAATTAAATCAGACTGTATACTGGCCACATAAAACCAAAAAAAATATCAATGAAGAAGACAAAATAGTAATAGTAATTATGACTAAATTCTCTGTTGTGTAATGTTTGGTGTATCTTATGAAATTATTTAACCAGCAAATGCTAATAGCATCACAAAAAAGGAAAAAAAAACAACAATTCAATTCATTGCATTCACAGATACAGTACACAGAAAATGTTATCTTTTGTTGGTGACTACAGTGGAACATGGAGGTACAGAAGCTATCTCAGTGCTGGACCGCTGACCTCTCACTAACTTGCTTTTACATGATGAGCAGAAATAAAATATGCAGAAGGCAGTCATCTAATTTTAGCTTCCAGCTCTTCCATCATCACTTTCTAAGTTTTGAGCTGTAAAAAAAAAAAAAAAGGTTTCCTGAGCTCATCATCTCCTGAGTATATTTCAGGTTAATGGCTGTAAGACAGATATGCTATCCTTGGCCCACAAATGTGGCTTTTGACATAAACGTTGCAAAAAAAATTGGCAAATAATACATAAAAAATGACCTACATCAGTGTCAAATGTATGTTACTGGAGGTTTGGTGTGAATATATATATTTTTTTAAATAAACAATGTTTTAATAAATAAAATACCGTACAGTAAGAGATCAGTTTACATTAACAGCAAATAGCTCTTGAGATTACTGAGGTTATGACAAAATAGAGATTTGTCTGCTTCAGTGGAACATACTGGAATATAAAATGGAAGTTATAATGGCATGTTTTAAGAAAAAGTCCTGTTCTCTCTGCACATGTTGTAAATTATATAGTAGATTATGTACAGAATTTGACGGTGAGGTGTTTTTTGTAAACTCGGTTGTGGTAAAATATGTAAATATTCAGTAAAATCTATGCTAATTGGTTGTATCATCCAAAATAGCACTTCTGTTAGTTATCACAGCTAATGTTAGCGTTAGCCACACTGTTAGCAACACTGAGAAAAGTAATGGCTGTCACTACTCAATTAACAATGAATGTCCTAAAACTTTACCTCCTGTTTTTGGTATGTCTAAGAAATTTACAGCAATTTGTAGGTTTTCATGATAATTACAGTTAAAGTTATAGCTTTGTTTGTTGTAATTTGAAAATGTAAACTAAATTTTTTTAATCAGACAATTTTTTTTCAGGGTAACTTTAGCTAGCTAACAACAGCTTGCTAGATCAACAAGACTGAGGTGAAAATACAAAATAAGTTTTTCAAAAGTAATTTTAAAAACCTAAAAGATTTATAGCTTTTGTAGCTGTAGTTTATGTAGTTGGTGAAGAAAATGCACTTAAATTAATCACTCATTACAAAAGATGAGAGGGATGGGTTGGGTGGCATTAAGATTTCATTTCCATTTGGACCAGGTCTTTTGTTTTTTGGGGTGTGCATTGTCTCCCTGTGCCTCTGGGTCTTCCAGTTTCCCCTGCTGTCAGATATATGTATGCTAGGTTAACTGTCCTGTCAGTCACACTGACCAAGGTCCTGACATAGATCTGTACTTGGTCCCCTAGTGCCTTCAGTGACAGCTCACTGCTCTTTATGCCTACACTTGGATGGGTTAAACGCAGAGGCTTATTTTGATATCCCATACTTGTACGATAGGCTACTTAATTTGTATAAACATCTACCTTTTGTAAGTCTAAATCTGGAGGATGAAGTAGTCACTGCCAATGGACTTATATTGACAGGAACTGAATGCTAATAAATTGTTCCCATTGTGACAGAATGGCACAGCAAGAGACAAATTTTCCTTCCATTTTGGACTCAAAATGCACCACAGTTCTGTCTCTTTCCTCTAATTTCTGTGTCTATACTATTTATTGTGCCAAACATCTTACATTGATAAGTAGTGAAAGCTAGCTGTTTGTTCCATTTGATTGCCTCTACACGCTGCATGGTCATGTCACACACAGAGGCTGCATATTCTGTCAACCTTTATTGAACTAAGGCCCATAAACAGCATAATGAGTCATGAGCCTTGCTGCCAACCCCCCTCCCCCATCCCTGAAAAATGTGGGACCAGGTGGGAGTATTGTATGTTATTCTAAAAGTAATGCGATGAACTTGCATGTGGAGGACGTCACCTCATCATTCCCCATCTGCCGCCCCCCAGCGTATTCAGTCATGGGATGTTTCATATAATTCACTTGTGTTTAGCTTAAGACTGTGACAAAGCTAATTGTACTCTTCTTTTTTTCTACAGCTGAAAGTGGGGTACACTGTAAGCCCGGAATTTGTATGAACTAAAATGCTTTAATTCCAATGTACTTAAATGATTTCAGTTTTATTCCATTACTATAAAATGTTCAGTATATTCTACTAATTTGTAGACATAGTAGAAAATACGAAAAAAGTTTCAGTTGAACGGATTTAAATCACTCAGTTTTAGTCATGACCACACCTTTTTATCTGTGCATTGCACTGTGGGTATCGGGCATGTTGTTGAACGTGTTATTTTTATGTGCAGGGGTTCAGCAGGGTTGTGCTGTTAGTGTTAATTTGGACTTCATGTGTGTATGTCAGTGTTTATTGGTCTTTTTGTGTTTGTTTTTGTATTTTTGTAGAGCTGCACTATGAGTTACAGCCATAGGCCCAACAATAGCTTTCCTGTTCATCTAAGACTCTTTGTATTCAATGAAAATCTTTATGACTTGCCAAATTAAAAGCACTTCCTGTACTGGCAAATTATATTGAGCTAACTACTGTCCACGCTACAATATATTAAGTTGAATAATTATACAAAGGACTTTATATTGCAAAAGATTTTAATTTAAATCAACTTGGAATTGAGTCCAATGAACTGATGATATGAAGTCTAATGATTATACAAAGCAACTGACACTGCAACAAATTTGAAGTTAAATTAACTTGGCATTTAGTGTATTGTACTTAAAATAGCAATTCCATTCAAATCAAGCATTTCAGTTTAATACATTCAAGTTTTCATTACTCATTACTTACATTTTTTAAGGCAACGAGTTACCTGAGATTTGTTAAGTAAACTCAACTATCCGGTCTTACAGTGTATAGCATTATGTGTAAAAATGACATACTGTAGTACATGTTATAGTTAAGAAACCTATTCTATAAACACCACTTGTTGAAGTAGGCGACTTGATAACAAATTCACAACAAAATATAAATTACAGCACACTCAGAAGTGTTTAAATACTTGTACTGGGAAAAACCATCTATCTCTGGAGGTAAAATGAGTACATCACAGGAATAAATCATTTAGATTTATTAATTTAAGTGGTAGCCTCTTGAGTGTGCTGTATCTGACTTCCTCTGCATTCTAGCCTTTTGAAACCAGTGTAGGCGATTCTCTTCTCCACATTTTGGATGTTTTGTAACTACACATTTCTATACATGTAGGAGGAAAAGGCTGCTGTTTAAACACTTCCTCATGCTGTGTGGCAGGATTCATTTCTGGTGCTTTCAGTGTTATACAACAAAGACCAGATGTGACCAAAATCCCAGCTTTAGTGTGCAGTCATCCTCATTCTGATGCATGTCTTAACCTGATCCACTGTGCATTCGGCACACTGTCTTCTCAACTCTGTCCGCTGCCATCACCAGCCAACCCTGTAAAATAGATCAAGTTGTAAATAAGATTACTTGTTTGACAGTAAGTTGGCTTTCTGTGTGGAATAAACAATAGTATTCTGACTGATTACTTCCATACGACCAAAGGATGCTACCATCAAACCAGAAAGTTGAGTATGAGGTAATTATCTGAATAAAATGTTATTCTAATACGTTTCTTAAAACATACAACTAAAATTTGGGGATATGTATGTCTTGAGGTCTGTTTTCATGAATACATTTAATGCATATTTTGAAATTTTGCATTAGAAAATGTCTCTGGAAATGTAAAAAAGAAAATAAATTTAAAAAAAAATTTGCTTGTGTGGGGTTGCCTTTCATTTATTTATATTTTTACAACACAGTAAATGGAAACACTGTTGATAAATTTTGATTTAATGAACATTTATCAGATTTTATTGACTGTTTAGCTGTTTGCTACATCTGCTCAGATATTTCTGTAAATTGTAAAAACATGTCTGGTATAACAGGTCATGTTGACTAACAATGAGACCAATTTATTTATCTGTATCATCCACGAAAAAATGACATATCTATTTTACTAAGACAACAGAACACTGCTTTATCTACTCTGGTTATTAGAGCTGTGTGGAACATAGTTTACAGCGCCACCTGCTGGTGAACTAACACAGCCTAAATCAGGGGTAGTAGTAGTAGTCATTTTATTTCGAGCACATAGAATCATCAACCCTGGATTTTGGAGATCTACTATCCTGAATGTTTTGGATGTTTCTCTCTTCCAACACACCTGACGGTCATCATCAGTCTTCTGCAGAGCTTGATGATAGACTTATAATTTGAATCAGGTGTGTTGGAAGATGGATACATCTAAAACATGCAGGATAGTAGATCTCAAGGACCAGGGTTGGTGACCCCTGGCCTAGACAGATTATTTACTCCAACAAAGATTATGGGAGCAAAATTAGCATTTTGGTTATTGTAAATTGCAACAAAGTCTTCATCAGACTCACTTATAATTTCATGGAAACACTGTAAGTATTATAGCATTTTAACCATATACGATATCAAGTATAAGAAGTGGCAGATCTCTTATAGGTTTGTAGTCTGTTGATGCCTGGAGTTTATGTTTTTCCTGTTTACCATTTCATTATCAAAAGGATGGAACTGTAGGAGTGCAACTGGTGAGCTTATGCTAAATGCTAAGTTAGCAACATGCTACAATATTATTTGTTCAAACATTGGTGCAACGAAATCATTTCATACTATCAGTGTGACTTGCAAACCACAAATACAGGTCAAAAAATCATGGGCAGGAATGCTTCTAAGACCCAAAAAAGAGTTTGTTCGAGGTGCTCTTTGGAAAGGGGATTCATAAAGTAGATGCCAAACAGGAAACAAACTCCAAGGTACTCTCTTTAAGCATTAAAATGCCTTTATTCTCATGGCATGGTCATATATAGACCTTTAAAAACACTTCAGCGCTTTTCGGCTTGATGAAGGCTTGAAGCTGAAATGTGTTGAAGTGTTTTTTAAGGTCTATATTTGACCATGTAATGAGAATAAAGGCATTTTAATGCTTAAAGAGTGTGCCTTGGAGTTTTCTTCCTGTTTGTCACCCACAAATACAGTTAATTGTTTTGTTTAACAAAAAAAAATCCTCACTATGTTAATGCCTTCTATTCACCCTAAACTTGTATTAACAGAGGAATATTTTAAAGACATATAACCAAAACACTTAGAGGTGAAACAAAGGAGACTACAGGACCCAGTTTTGTTTTTTTGTTTTTTTTGCAGCCAATATCTATTGGCCAACAACATAAAGTACCCATTGCTTGTTTAACAGAAAAAGTCTGTAAAGGAATGACTCCTAAAGTACTAAGTAATAGTGAAACCACGCCACATTTTTTTTCGAAAGGTCTTTCTTTATAAGACTCTAAAAGCCTAAGGGAGTCAGGAAGTCCAGGATTTTCTATATCCACCGTCAACTCTAGCCATCTTAACTACGCTGATATTATATATAACCGTGGTTTTCGGAAATGTGGGGAGGGTTGGTGCCTATAATGTGAAATGTAGAGCAGATCAGTATGGTGTGAATATTAATGTAATACAGTGGTTTCACTTAATTTTTTCATTTATTGATTTATTTTTTTGGTTCTCAACTGGTCCGGCTTCAGGACCCACTATCACCCTTTAATGACAGGCCACAACCCAGATTTATAACAGTTAAACATCTCGAATGTATTTAATAACTAGAAGCACTCGGAGAGCGCAGACCTCTGCCAAGGCAGATCAGTGCCCCCCCCCCGATCACCACCAAAATTTAATCATTTGTTCCTTGTGCCGGTATCAACATTTCCTGAAATTTTCATCCAAATCCGTTCATAACTTTTTGAGTTATCTTGCAGACAGACAGACAGACAAACAGACAAACCAACACCAGCAAAAAACATAACCTCCTTGGCAGAGGAAAAAAGGTGATGTTTTTTTGAACCTGCAATAAAACAGAATATCATAGTATGCAAACACAGAAGACAAGTTTAATGATAAATCAAACTGACCAGCAGGTGGTGATGCTAAATACGGAAATATTCCCTTTAACACATTATTCGGTACATTTTAACCAAAACTAAAAAGTACACTTGGTTAAAAATACATGTGCATTTAGTCATTTATTTGAGCATTAAACACACTGAAGTTTTTGTCCTCAGTGTAGGTAAAACCATATCTGATGTAGTCGTCATACCTGAGTTTCGCCATGATATGAATAGAAACTTTTGGGTCTTCTTTTATGCTGTGAAATGTCTGGTGTTAATTAACATTACTGCCACCTACTGTTGTGGAGTGTGAATGGATGGCGCTCTGATCATAAATAAGAAAGCACAGAATTGGTTTTTTAACATTATATTTTGCCCAGACCCACTGAAGATGGGTTTTGCGACCCACTTTTGGGTCGCGATCCACCAGTTGAGAATCACTGGCGGAGTGTTTAGTGTCATTATTTTACATTAACTAGATCTTATTACCATTTATTGCTCTTGTGTAGAAGTGGTGAGTATAAGTACAAATATGAGTCAGATCATTTTAACTGAAGATTCTTTAAGCTGTTTTATTCCAAAAGCATAGAGATTTTTTCATTTCCACTAAATGCTTCCACACTGGCTATCATTTATCGTCACAGTCCCTGGTGTAGAAAAGCGACCCTAAACAAAAACAGTGATTCATTTGTAGTAGGCTCAAGACCAGTATTGGTTCCTGCCACTGATGACTTTGAGAGAATAATTAAAGTGTGGGCTAAGTGTTGCTCGGGGATATTTTACATGCAGTAGAAGGGATGGGACTGGGAAGCGGCCAGAGATATTGATTACTGCTGGGATTACAGCACCATGAGCATCGCTCTCAGTCCAACAATGTAATCATCAGCCTTCTACTTGTAATGCGCAGGTTGCCTCAACCTCACCAGGGGAGGGAAGGAGAGAGACAGAGGGAGAGGTGCAAGTGGACGGAGAACAGATGGGTAATGTTTTATCTGCCATTGTCCTTCAACTCAAGATGAATTTAAGGTTGAAACTTGCAGACTGGGGATTTGCTTTTAAAGAAGGTTTAAAGGAGCTGTGTCACACATTAATTACTTGGATACCAGTATCTAGTGTGTATTTATTCCAAAATATCTGTAGGAAATGATTGTTTTGTCTAGCACCTGCTCTGTTAAATGAATTACATCCATTATATTAGAATAAGGCTGCATTCTTTGCAGGGTTTAAGCCGATTGCTTCTCCTTTGTTCAGTGACTGTCACCATGGCAGCTACCACTAGATTGGATTCAGCGGATGCATTGATGTAAGTTGGCAGATAGGTTTTTTTTTTTTTAAAGGCTCCTCTTTGAGACTTTAATCCTCAAAATACATGACAGTGCTGATCTAGCACTTTTCACTAACTTTTAGGCAAATATTTGTCACGGTGTCTAACTTTCAGAACCAACTTCATCAATGACAATGCATTATTCACCCCATACATATCCATGCATTTATTCCCACATAATACTTTGAATTTACTGGCTTTGAATTCAGTCCCGTGTCACATTTTGATTCTTCTGTACATTACAGGAATAAATAGACTGTCTTGCTCTTATAGTAGTCTTTGTTAGCATCGTGTCCTATCACTGTACACAGAACCGGTACTGTCCGACGCTGGTCTGGAATAGGGGTAAAGGTGATCTGGATTGCTTGGCTAGTGCTTGAGCAGTGTTAAATCCAGGATGTGGAGACAGCGCATTTGCAAAATAGTGTCAGGGGGGTTGTTTTGGGGGGGGGTGCATAAGGAACCGCATTGAGGAATTATTAAAACAACTAAATCCCTATAGAAGAAAACTGCATGTAAAAAGAAATATTTCATTAAAGTTGGCATTTTCTGGGGGTACTTGCAGCTCAGATATTTTCTGTGGTGAGGGGGACTTTGTTTGTTGGTTTATTTTTTTTATTTTGAATTCAAAACCGGAAAAACTTAGAAAGAAAAAAACGTATTCAGAAAGGAGCAGGATGAAATGCAACTAATAAACTCCTGCCCCCTTAGCCCAAGTTTTTCTACTGGCCACAAAGTCCCATGCCAGCCCCACAAAATAACTCTAAAAAATATGATACATATCAAAAATAAACTCTGTCCAAGCCTATATACATGATATACATTGTATATCATAATACATTATTCATAATCATCTATATTATAAAAGCCAAGTGGCCTCTGTGTGCGTGTGTGTGTGTTTTGGGATTCACACAAAATCCGGAAAAAGCCGACAAGCAGTTTGAGTCCACTTCCCTTTTATAATATAGGATTATGTTGTTTACATTATATCATAATACACATTAATACAGTATTATAATTAGTAATACATTACTACTTTCAAAGCTATAACTCACAAATAGTGGTTGGCAGGAAAATTATCGGCATTGGATGATGGAAATATTCACTGTATTCCAGCAGAAAACTTCCTGTAAACCAGACAGCTCTTAGAGAACAAAGCTGGAATAAAACGCACAGACTGAAAGTGCAACTTATTGTCAAAACAATAAAAAAACTAGAACAGCACTCTGAGAATGCAGACCTCCGCCAAGGCAGATCAGTCCCCCCCCACCCCCCAATCACCACCAAAATTTAATCATTTGTTCCTTGTGCCAGTATCAACATTTCCTGAAAATTTCATCAAAATCCTTTCATAACTTTTTGAGTTATCTTGCTAACAGACAAACAAACAAACAAACAGTCAAACCCCAGTGAAAACAAAACCTCCTTGGCAGAGGTAATGATATGTCACAGCCATTTCCTTTATCTGTGTCCAGTGGTTTTCACCCCTACCCTGCTCCTTTTGGAGACAATAGGACATTTTTATTCAACTCATTTCAATGGATGACGCAAACATGACCAGAGATAAGAACTGATTCGTTTGTGCTAGTCAGTGAAGTGAATGTAGCTTTCATTTTTCACAACTGATATATCTGTGGAATATTCTGACATTTGACCCCTCGGTCATGCTCAACACATTATGGTTGCAGAGCAGATGCTGCAATATTACACTTCCGCTGGAATCGATGAGTGGATACAGCAGACGCCAACGTGGTGCACAGTGGCTCCGCATGAGTTTGCAAAGACCATTCATTAATTTATAAAACTAAAAAAATGACAAATCCAAAACAAATATGAAGAAAAAAGCTGTCAAGTGGTACCGCTTTGACAAAGATGATAAACAGGGTAATTATTTTATGCCAGATCAACATCATCTCAGACAGATTACAATATTAACTGTTCTTAGAAATAGAAATAAAGTATGATTTTGTAAAGTGAAGCAAAATTTAAACAACAGCTTCCAAAAGTACAAAAAAACAAAAGAAAAACATCACGAAGAATTGCAAGTCAAACTAGATCTGTTTACCTCAGCCATTAAGGGTTCAAGATGTAACACAATAACATGATGATGCACAATATGAGGCTTTAATAAAGGTTTTGTAAATCAGATCAGATATCATGCATGTTCCTTCATAGTTATTTACATAATACATAAAAAAACTCAAGCTATGCACACAAAACAACAAAATAAAAAGGAAAAATGTGAATTCCTAAAAAAAAAAAAAAAAATCTAAAATCAAATACCAAAATTAAAGGTGGAAAAAATACAAATAAAATCACAACTTGTAAAATAAAAAAATCAACATGTTTTTCCCAAAATTAACACATTAGTGTGGATTGATCCATCACCACGATTAGTCTTATTAAAAAGTTTAAAGCAATTAACCCATCTGCTGCACACAATGACTCTGAACATCTCTGGCAACACATTTCAGGCAGTTTGTCCAAGTGGAGTTATGGTCACACATGTGCAAATGGGCAGTTGATCCAGTAGTTACAGGCAGCAGAACCAACCCATAAAAATGGAAGACACTAAACAGTATGTTGGCCCTGTGGATGGAAATATGAGGACAAAAAAACCAAGACTGAACAGTTAGGTCAAGCTGTTTAGTTGCAGATGTTTAATAAACATACTAAGTACATATATATTCCCTTCTTTCTTAAGTCTGTTTGCTTGTGCAAAATGAAATGCGATTAATATAGATTAAAAATGAATGATACTTAATCGTTATTAATCAAAATTAATCTACAGCAACCCTGTGATTAATCTAATAAAAAATATAAAATTAGACAGCACTAACACACACACACACACACACACGTATATATATGTGTTGTGTTTTAGATTTTTGTGATTTTGAATAAGAAATTGATTAACACTTTTGGATATGTATTTCTACAGAGTATACTGTTGTCTAAAAATCTAAGTATTATTCTCTGTAACTGGTTATTATTTGTTCCCCCGGCCTGATAACCTTGGCAAAAGTTTGTGCAAAATTGATGAACATGTTGTTATATTTGTAACTCAAATGGTGTATTTTCTATTGACCCAAAAAATAACAAGAACCATAAAACTGGACACCAAAATGTAAATGGTTCACCCTTGAGTAAAAGAGTACATTTGTGCCATTTTAGAGAAAAATCATCCACATTCAACGAGAAAGACTTCAACAACTGTGACCTTTAGTTAATAAAATATTTTATGTTCATCCTCCAGTCCAAGTGCTTTGCAACACTGTGAATTAAATTAAACACAATGTCTACTGAAGGACACCTTGTTATCGACATACACCATGGACGCATCTAAAATGTACAGACCATCCATTCATTTACGAAGCATGGTCAGTTCAGTTCTCTGTTGTCCACTCGGCTCCGCTGTGTAACATTATTCTCTGCCTTAAAACTCGAGTCTGACTTTATCCATTCCATTGCAAAAATCCCATCATCAAAAACCAGCAGAGTTCTCATAGGTTTAGTTCTGACAGAGACGATACACATGCAGAGGTTTTGCTGCTGACACACTACCTCTGTGATAGACTCTTAAGCTTCTCCCTCTTGAGACTTGAAGTCACATTTTTCAGTGTACAGTCGTGAAAGTCGCGTATAAATATTTGACGTTATTCTGGACTCGCACAGTCAGCTAAGTAATTGTTCTTTGTTTGAATGCACCTGCACTTTGAAGAGGGAGCGCTCTCGAGACGGTCAAGGGTATTTCTTGGAGTTCTTTGAGGCGCCGTAGCCCTGGGGCATCCCTTGAAACAACTCCCCATCTGAGGCAGAGAAAGCCAGGACATCTGAAGTAAGCGGGCCGGGTGACATCATGGTGTTCCTGTCTTCTCCTTGCAAAGTGTCACACTTGCCAACTGTCTGGCAAACTTTCCTGCAACTTCTTGACATAGATTCTTACTCCTAAGGTAAAAGTATGGGAGGCTTAGTTCTGCAACTTTTTGATATGAATCCTTTCTTGAGTTTTATATTCATTTTAAAATCCCCCCTCCTGTGCATGTATTCAGCATAACCTCCAGAGCAGCAGATTCTAAACACCTTCACTAAAAATAGAAATTACATCTGCTGATATTTATACCGGGTAAATAGATGACAACAGACTCTATGTCTTGTGATAGTGTGCGTATGCGCCTGGTGTCCTGTGACATATTTAGTTACTGAATAGATCTTTCACCAGGTGGCACCTAACAGTTGGTTTATCATCGATGAGGAGAGATGGCGGTCCATGTTGTCAATACTCAATTGAGTCGTGTCTAGTGCTGGTGCTGGTGGTGGTAGGGATCTGGACTTGATCCTGTATAATGACACCATCCAACCTCATATAGGGAAAAGTGGAGCTCCTTTCCCTTGAGGCAGTAGAAGGGGAGTAGGATTAACCCTTTAACCCCTGACATGTCTGTGGTGAGCGCTCCGAATGTATGATTTATTTGAAATATTTATAAAAAATTCAACTGTTTGCTTAATAGGAAAAATTTCAAAATGTGCTGATAGAACAGGCCTTGCTCTTTCCATTGCCCTCTCCCCCCGGCCACCGCCTGTGGAATGGGGGCAAAACACAGAACAGGGAGACCAACTCACTATAAAAATAGACAGTTTGGGCTTTTTTTTTACCTCGGCCAAGGAGGTTATGTTTTTGCCGGCGTTGGTGTTGGAGATTACTCAAAAAGCTATGGACAGATTTAGATGAAAATTTCAAGAAATGTTGATACTGGCACAAGGAACAAATGATTAAATTTTGTTGGTGATCGGGGGGGGGGGGGACTGATCTGCCTTGGCGGAGGTCTGTGCTCTCCGAGGGCTTTTCTACTTTTCCTTGTGGTTTTTTTGTTTTTACTGTTGTTTGCAGCATTGTGGTGATTTTTCTTTTTTTTTTTACTGTGTTTTTACCGAGTTTTGAACATGTAACTCAGTGTTTTTCAACCTTGGGGTCGGGACCCCATGTCGGGTTGCCTGGCATTCAAATGGGGTCTCCTGAAATTTGTAGGAACTGATAAAAATAATGGGCGACACGGTGGTGCAGTGGTTAGCACTCGTGCCTCACAGCAAGAAGGTTCGATTCCAACACCAGTCGACGAGGGGTGGGACCTTTCTGTGTGCAGTTTGCATGTTCTCCCTGTGTCTGCGTGGGTTCTCTCCGGGTACTCCGGCTTCCTCCCACCATCCAAAAACATGCACTAGTAGGCTAATTGGTTAATCTAAATTGCCCATAGGTGTGACTGTGAGAGTGTTTGTTTGTCTTTATATGTCAGTCCTGAACTGGCGACTTGTCCAGGGTGTACCCCGCCTTCGCCCCTGTGTAGCTGGGATAGGTTCCAAACAACCCCTGTGACCCTAGTGAGGATAAAGCAGGTTCAGAAAATGAATGAATGAATGATAAAAATAAATTTAAGCTAGAAGCACTCGGAGAGCGCAGACCAGTGCCCCGGATTTGGATGAAAACTTCAGGAAATGTTGATACTGGCAAAAGAAACAAATGAGTAAATTTTGGTGGTAATCGGGGGGGGCACTGATCTGCCTTGGCGGAGGTCTGTGCTCTCAGAGGGCTTTTCTACTTTTCCTTGTGGTTTTTGTTTTTACTGTTGTTTGCAGCATTGTGGTGATTTTTCTTTTTCTTTTTTTTTTTTACTGTGTTTTTACCGAGTTTTGAACGTGTAACTCAGTGTTTTTCAACTTTGGGGTCGGGACCCCATGTGGGGTTGCCTGGCATTCAGATGGGGTCCCCTGAAATTTGTAGGAACTGATAAAAATAATGGGCGACACGGTGGTGCAGTGGTTAGCACTCGTGCCTCACAGCAAGAAAGTTCGATTCCAACACCAGTCGACGAGGGGTGGGACCTTTCTGTGTGCAGTTTGCATGTTCTCCCTGTGTCTGCGTGGGTTCTCTCTGGGTACTCCGGCTTCCTCCCACCATCCAAAAACATGCACTGATAGGCTAATTGGTTAATCTAAATTGCTCATAGGTGTGACTGTAAGAGTGTTTGTTCGTCTTTATATGTCAGTCCTGAACTGGCGACTTGTCCAGGGTGTACCCCGCCTTCGCCCCTGTGTAGCTGGGATAGGCTCCAAGCGACCCCCGTGACCCTAGTGAGGATAAAGCGGGTTCAGAAAATGAATGAATGAATGATAAAAATAAATTTAAGCTAGAAGCACTCGGAGAGCGCAGACCAGTGCCCCGGATTTGGATGAAAACTTCAGGAAATGTTGATACTGGCAAAAGAAACAAATGAGTAAATTTTGGTGGTGACCGGGGGTGGGTGGGGCATGGGGGCCCACTGATCTGCCTTGGCGGAGGTCTGCGCTCTACGAATACTTTTCTAGAAAAGACAGCGCAGACCTCCGCCAAGGCAGATCAGTGGGCCCCCATGCCCCACCCACCCCCGGTCACCACCAAAATTTACTCATTTGTTCCTTTTGCCAGTATCAACATTTCCTGAAATTTTCATCCAAATCCGTCCATAACTTTTTGAGTTACCTTGCACACAGACAGACAAACCAACACCGACAAAAACATAACCTCCTTGGCGGGGGTAAAAAACTTACTAATAAAAAAAAATATGGTGAGTTGAGACAGACAATCCCAATCCATAAAAGACATGACAAACTGTGAAGCTGAAACTGAAGCACTGCGGTACTGTTTATCTGTCAAATGTTCACTGTGGTCAGTTTCAGATGCTGCAGCTCTTTCATAATTCATAGTATGAGTTCTTGTTTGTTCAGTATTAATTGTCAGCCTTGTAAATCAAAGCTGCACTGACTGTACATATCCTGACCAGGGAAAATAAAATTATCTCTTTTCTGCTTCTGTCCATAATAATATACGTCATATAGTCCATATGTTATCTAAAATGAACACTTATTTGCAACATAGTACAGCAAACTATTACATGATCAAAAACAAATTAATTTTTGGAAAAAAAAAAGTGTGTTTTCAATGTCTGGGGTTGCTAGAAATTTGTGATGTTAAAATGGGGTTAAAAAAGTCAAAAAAGGTTGGGAATCACTGGTGTAACTGTTTTGTGGAGTTCAGCCAGGTGTCAAAAAGCAACTGGATTGATTTAGAAAAAAAGAACCCAAAAACAAAACTACTGGGCCCAAATTCAAATACTTGTTGTTGAGTGTGTTCCAGTTCACAGTTCATGTTCAAGAACTTAAATCTCTTATTGATGTACATTCTGAGTGCCTTATTTGGGGAAAAAAAAAAAAAAACTAAAACAAAAAAACCTGTAAAACTTTAATTCCTCTCTTTGTCTTTTTCTGTTGTTCCACCCTGTTTTGTCCCTAAAACACATAGTAAAGTAAAACCACTAATGAAAAGGAACACAAGCACAGACTCTATTTTTCTGTTCGGTTCCATTCGACTGAATGATGCAAAGGAAAAGGAGTTTTAATCCTCTGATGCAAATAGAAGAAAAACCCAAGAAGTTGTCCCATATCTTTGAACAACTGAATAAATACACAAAACAATCGATTTTTTTTTTTTTTTTTTTTAAGTGTGCCACCAAACTCAAATAACACAAACAAACAAAAAAACCTAACAAACAAAGACTCCTCAAAACAAAAGCGATTGGATCTGAAGTACAGCTGGAATGTGGACGTCAGTAATTGTGTTGGGTCACCCCTTACAGATGCCAGTCGCTGAGATTACACCATTTGTTCAAATACAGCTTGGTCAAAAGGATAAACTCCGATCAAACAGAGCTGAATTGCCACCTCAGTTTCCACCCTGTGTGTGTTTGTGCTGGCAGAAGAAAACAAGGACAACTGGCACAATATTGACAATCATCAAACACAGATGTTCAAACCCATGCAAAGGTATTGCTGCTTATTTGGTTGCGGTCCAATGTGCAGAAATAGATTAGAAATAAATAACGGTGATTATCAGTCATATGGACGGGAGGAAAAAAAAAAAAAAAGAGACGCAAAGCAAAACCTTAGTCTAAGTTTCCTTAGTTTATGCAATTGACTCAATGTTAATCATCATACATTGTTATTTGTTTTGATTTCTGTTTCCTTAATATACAAGCAATTTTGTCAAAATGAGCTGAACATCCACGATGAGAGAAAGCATGAATTCTTTGTTAAAGATGTAAAAGTGCCAAATAATTTTTCCTGCGCTAAAACCAATCTTACGGTAGTGGAATTGTACTCATACACTGCAAAAACTGAAATCTAAGTACGAGGAAATATCTTAGATTTAGGTGATATTTTATTATTTTTTGTTTGACAAGATAGTTCTTACTAAACACTTTTTTATGTTAGATTGTTTGACTTGTTTTAAGTGTTTTGGACCTAAATTATCTCAATAAGATATCATTGCTTCTTATTGAGATTTTATGAGCTATTGTGAGTAATGCACACTTGAAACTAGAATGTCAACAGTTACAAAGGCTCTTTAACTCTACTAAAGGGGGGGGGGGGGGGGGGGGAGTTTAAGAAGCAGTAGTACTTAATACGAACACTCCTCATGTTTCTGGACTGTAGGACACACACACACACACACACACTGTTCACGTGGCACTTTGTCCTTTGCACAGACTCTCTAAACACAACAGTCTCCTTTGCACTGACTCTTCGTGGAAATTTAAAGTGTTTTTACTTTTGTGTTTATTTTTAAATTGCTGTTTTAAAGGTTTTTTTTTAAGTTTGTGGATACTGCTGGAACCTGTACATTTCCCTCTGGGATGAATAAAGTATCTATCTATCTATCTATCTATCTATCTATCTATCTATCTATCTATCTATCTATCTATCTATCTATCTATCTATCTATCTATCTATCTATCTATCTTTCTATCGTTCTATCGTTCTATCGTTCTATCTATCGTTCTATCTATCGTTCTATCTATCTATCGTTCTATCTATCTATCTATCTATCTATCTATCTATTGTTCTATCGTTCTATCTTTCATTCTATCTATCTATCTATCTATCTATCTATCTATCTATCTATCTATCTATCTATCTATCTATCTATCTATCTATCTATCTATCTATCTATCTATCTATCTATCTCACCCACAAAAGGCTTTTTCAAAGTTAAAAAAAAAAAACATTTAATTTCAAGCATTAAATAAGAAATCATGACTTTGACAAACATCATTTATAAATCCAGTCCAACTTTATTTGTAAAGCCCTTTAAAACAACCACAGAGGACCAAAGTGCTGTACAGAAAAATAATTAAAACCAAAATAGAAGAATTAATAATATAATGATGCTTGTTTAAAATCTTATCAAATAAGAATAGAAACTAACAGTAATCCACAAAATGTTTGCAAATTTACAATCAAGTGGAATTTCGTTAACTATTTTTCAGGCATTTTAAGGATGATTCCTACCTAATATCTGTCATGTCTGAGACGAAATACTAAACATTAAAGTCCCAGTGAAATAAGACTTTGTACTGTTGATTTTGAAGTCCTGAAGAGGATATATGATCAAGTTTAAAGTTTATATATAGGAGGAAAATGTCTCCTATAAATATATGTCAGATCATATTCCAGTCAAATGATACGCCATGGTGATAAAAGATATGGTTAAAGGTGACGTAAATAAAACACATGTTTACACAAACACAGAACATTAACAGTTGACTACTCTGTGAACCATCAGTAAAGCCTCTGTCTGTTACCTCACATACATCTAAAAGTCACTTAGGCCATTTGGATGCAGGATTACAGCTGGAAAACAAACAGATATTAGAGCCCGACCGATATGGGTTTTTTGGGGCTGATACCAATATTGGGGGCTAAAAAAAGCTGATATCCAATATATCGGCCGATATCCGATATTGGCCGATAACTGATATATTGGCCGATATATGAAATAACAACACTGATCTACACAGGATATAATAATCTTATATTAGATAATTGTGGACAGGTGGATTAACAGTCGCATAAATCTTTGTTTATCTCACAAAGATAATTTCCCCAACTTCCAAATGCAAACTATGCAATCACAAAAATAATTACAGCAAAAATATTACTTACCACAAAATTATGTTTTCCCTCACGAATTTTGATGTGTCTGCCTCACAGCACTACAACTTCCCATGTGGACTAAGGACTAAACTGAGCATGTGCAGAGTGAATTAGGTGAGTCCTAAATTGTTCCTGATTGGAGCAACTGCAAGAGTTACAACTGACCTGTGTTACAACTGTCCCCAGTCTCCCCTACACTATTAACACCCAGGTGTGCTGGCAGAATGAAACTGTGAGGTAGAGAGGAAGTGCACGGACATGGGTGTGTGTGGGGGGGTGAATACTTCCTAAGACAGGGGGTCCGTGATTTTCAGGGGTGGTGGTGGTGGGGGGGGTCAGAGTCGGAGTGGGGGGGATTAGCAGTAGCTCCGTGATAATGTGATTGTGTGTGTGGAGGTGATAGCGTCATTGTCAGAGCAGAAGTGAAAGTGAAACTAACTCGCTTTACTGTTCGTCTGACTCTCCGTGCAGCGCAAACACACACACAGGAGCAACGAGCGACAGAATCTCCGCGCAGCAAAAAAGTTAATATATCGGCCACATCGGCTACATATTGGCCGATGTTGATGAATTGGTGAAATGCTATAATCAGCCGGCCAATTAATCGGTCAGGCTCTAACAGATATACTAATTATTTTATTCCTTCTGTTATCAGGCTGTTAAATGCTACTGACAGTGCTTAGTGTGAAGTGGACACTGTTCTTTTACATGTGTTGCTTTTTTAGATTCTAAAACCTATTTGATTTATTGCTACTGTTGCTCTTTGTCATCGGTGGTGAAACTGCTGCACTTTATGACCAGATCCTTCAGCTGCTGATGTTCTGTCCTGTACGTCGACCGATCTATGTGAAATGTGGAATGTGTGCCAAATGTCCTGTCCTTTTGCTGCGACCCATGTCTGCAAACTGAATTGCCCCTTGTTGATAAATAAAAGGTTCTGAATCTGAATCTGTTGTAAGCCATTATGTCCCCATTTTATTTAAAATACAGTCTCTCAGGAATGGCTCGACAATTAGCACGAGTGTTCACATGGACTCAAGGATGAAAGGATTAGATTTTGGGTGGCAAATGTTAAAAGGTGTTTTTGACTGTAACTGATGAATTCATGACCCCTGGCCTTTAGACATGGACATAGGTTTTAAAATGTATTTCTAATTGTTACTTGTTGCTTATTTGGTAGAAGTGTGTGTGTAGAGATGCAAAGACAGAGGAGTCATGGTTCTTCTTTTACTCCTCTTCACTTGTTTGACCTTTCCTTGTTACATTTGATAGATTGACTTGCCGTCTCGGTGTGGGAGATCTCCCTGTATCCTGAGGTGCAGTTCATGGAGGCTTCACTGTCTGCTATGGGAGGCAAAGTTTAACAGACTGAAAAATTACATATGTGAAAATTCATATAGAACTAGGTCTATATACTGTATTTACTTGACTTGTGTTGTTTCCAAGAATGTTCAAATGGGTATTTGTAAATTAGGCCACATCACTTTTACTAACATTATAACACTGGTCAACAACAAATTTATTGTTTAAGTTTTCTGAGCTGATTTAGGATCATTTTGGTGTGCTCAATCCAAAAATCACATGAATTTTGCTCAATCAGGTCAACTTTCTGAACTATGCTACATATTGGCTTTTTAACATTTTTGCTTACATTTATAGGCATTTTCACATCATATGATGCAAAATTCTTTCATATTTCTTGCAATAAATGAGTTCTGAAGATTTTACTTTTGCCAATTTATGACTAATGTTTTTTTTAATATTACAGGTGAATGAAATGGCTTCGACTAGAAGATCTTGCAAAAATAAGCCTGGCGTATTCTGCTACATCTGCGGTGAATACACCATTGTACCTAACAGGAATCAAGTCACAAGTTTCATAAAGTGTGCTTACCAATCTTATTTTGGTATTAATTATTATATTTTGTGAGAAGATCAAATTTTTCAAAATCAAATTAGCAAAAAAACCTGACCTGATTGAGAAAAACAGATGTCATTTTTGGATTTAGCGGTGCAAAATGGTCCTAATTCAGTTGAAAAAACCTAGACAACTTGCAAAACACATTTTTTTGTAACCCAGTGTAATCAATATTACCTGCAACTAGATAACTAAAATGAAATTACATGATATGAAGACATCCCTTTTATATAACGTTATGACCCATGTACAACACATGATTTTTGTGTGATTCAGGATTTTCATCAGCAATGAAAACTACTACTATAATATCACACTACGTCACATGATCATCTATTCAGTCCCTTCAGAAAAACACAATTATGCGATGGCATAATTCAATGTTTAATCAAGCAAATAGCCCGCAGTATGTGGGGATCTGCATTTTTTTTAAAAAGGGCACATATTCACTGCAATAATAGCATATTTCCACTCAACATATGTAGGGCTGGCATGATTTCATAATCCCCACATTTTTCCACATAAAGGTTAAAAGATATCGCATTGTAACTTGACACTGGTAGTCAGGCTGCGATTTGTCAAAAAAAACAGGTGGGGGTGAATGTTTTTGTTTTTGTCGGGGGAGGGGCAGTTTTTTTTTTTTTTTTGCCGTGAAACAAAAGGGAAACTGTACATACTTTCAACGTCCAACTCCCGGGTTCTATTCCTCTCTTATACAGTGGATCTTACTGGACACACTGGACACACAAATGCTGGGCCCCAGGAATTTGTCACATCCCCCCCCCCTTTTACAGCGTCCCAGTGCATGGGGACGTTCGCGAATTCTGAGACTACCCACAGTTCGGTTCAGGTGAACGTTAGTGCCAGTAATGTAGGATACAGGTGTAAGAAAACTGTCACAACCTGCCTGTTATTTACACTGGTTGCCCCCCCCCCCCACCAAGGGTGAAATTCATTGAGCAGAAGTTGGGATCCATCCCCTCCAACAAATCGCATCCTGCTGGTCGTGATGTAACGTGCGACATGCAACGTTATCAGCCTGCACGTCCACAGAAAGTAAACTAACCACAAACCTTAGAAAAAATCCTGCAAGATGATGAAAAATGCAGCTCATTTGTCGACTTTAATATCTGCAAAAGACAGAGTAAACCAGTACCTGATGTCCTACATGGAAGTGGGTCCATACTATTTTACACCCCATGCAACTATGTTGGAACATAGAGAAAATCCCCTTTTCCAGCTTGAAACATTTGAAAATAGTTTCTGCTGCAGCGATAATGATGTTATATGAACATAAAGGCTGTAATAGCCTTGAAACAGATGGCCTGTTCTACCTCATTTTTGTGAAGCAGGAAGCAGTTATTTTATTTTTGACACTTGTGACTCAAGAATGTTAAAGCCATGTTTGAGCTGTGATTAGAAAATAAAGAACTCAAACAGAAGAAGCCCTTTCTGTGACGGAGTGCATGTTTACTTCTTATATGTTTGCTCATCATAGGATGTAATTAGACATTTTTACTTTAATAGTAGCCTAGTTAGAACAGGGTGTGGGAGAAGAATCTGTTTTTTTTCATTGAAATGCATGTTTCCAGTTCCTGCATATTTTTGCATCGTCGCAAATTTTTTGCAAATTCCCACAATTTTACCGAACAAAATATAAAATCACATAAAAGCCCTGCATATTCCATCACATAATGAAAGATTTTTGCCTACATTTTTCTGGAAGAACTTACTCTTGTTTCATTAATTATTGTTGTGAACTTCTGGCCATTCATGTGTTGGCTTTTTGGAGTCAGAAGAGACCATATTTAGACAAAAAGGGCAGAATCATGGGGGTCAGAGTTGACCCTATGCTAAGGTACAGGGCCGGACTGAGACTCATTTTCAGCCCTGGAGTTTCATACCTCAGACCGGCCCACTTTAGATCATGACCAATTATTATTAAAATTATGGAATTACAATCTTACATATTAGGTCTACACACTGTTCTGCAAAGCCTTGTAATTCAGTGTATTTTCTAAAATATTTCCAGTTCAGTGCAAGTAAAGATTACTTCACAATGTGGATTTATTTCAACAGTGAGTGCACATCGACATCTCCAACATTATTCCTCACAACACAACAATAACAGAATCTATATTTTTGTTCTTATAAGTGTTAACATTTTTCAAACCTTTAAAATGTTTGAAATGAAATAAAAGAATATATAAAAACATTAAATAAAAAAAATAATACAAAAAATAAAGCCTGCTGCACTTTCTAATAACTCTATCATTTTCGTATCCTCTGCAACAAAAGATTTCCATCACAACTTACTTGCGGTTTGTTCCATCGTTGCTATTGAAAACTTTTGGTATAGTGATATTAGGGGTTTGATGAGGATGATAAGAAAAAAATGTCTGTATGTCCTGTGACTGAGGGTGAGCAAAGCAATCAAAGCTAACAACAGACTCATCTTCATCTGTCTCATTTGTGCCTAGTGGTTCAGGGTTGTGCTGCTGAGCTGCTCCTCTGTCATCAGCAGACTCTGCTCTCCCTTTCACACTTCCTCCAGTTTCTCTAGACTCACCTGCACCTGTATCACAATAAAAATCATATCTACAGACATTTGGACTTACTTAACCAATTCAGATATTTACATTGGCAAAATATGCAGGCTTATTTAATATTACTTTGTGCTATGGCCTTTCAGTTGTGGGCTTTGTGTATTTACTGTCTCACTTTTAATAATAAAAAATAAAATAGGTCAGGACTACGGTTTGGGTATAGAAAGTGGTTTTACTAGAACTAATGCTTGTTCACACAGTCTGTTCCAACAGCTCACCTTTTCCTTCCATCCTGACAGGAACAATCCCCTCATCACTACTGGCTCCTGGCTCTGCTTCTGACACTAAAGCACAGTTTAAAAATGCTCAGAATTCTCAGCACAAATCTTCTATTTTGCAAAGCCTTGGTGTCAGTTTCATTCATGTAGTGCTGAATCCCGGAGCATCTCAGAGCACCTTTCATACTGAACAGGCCTACACCATACTCTTCATTGGAGCCTATTTATTCTAATAATCTTCCCTCTATGAGCAGTCCTACCTGCCCACTCTGGACTTGTGGGCTCATGGCTGGTGTCTGCTGCTGGATCTGCGTTCTGACTCTGAGGAGCTACAAGACAAAGTTTCCCAGTTCTGTGGCATCGCATCATACTACACTGAACAAAAATATAAACGCACCACTTTTGTTTTTGCTCCCATTTGTCATGAGCTGAACTCAAAGACCTAAAACTTTTTCTGTGTACACACAAGGTTTATTTCTCTCAAATATTGTTCACAAATCTGTCTAAATTTGTGTTAGTGAACACTTCTTCTTTGCTGAGATAATCCATCCACCTCACAGGTGTGGCATATCAAGATGCTGATTAGACAGCATGTTTTTTGCACAGGTGTGCCTTAGGCTGGCCACAATAAAAAGCCACTCTAAAATGTGCAGTTTTATCACACAGCACAATACCACAGATGTCACAAGTTTTGAGGGAATATGCAATTGGCATGCTGACTTCAGGAATGTCCACCAGAGCTTTCGCCTGTGAATTGAATGTTCATTTCTCTACCATAAGCCATCTCCAAAGCTGTTTCAGAGAATTCATGAAGAAGACTGTGCGAGGAAAATGGGGGTCACACCAAATACTGACTGGTTTTCTGACGCCCCCCCGGACCTCCCAATACTGTAAAACTGCACATTTTAGAGTGGCCTTTTATTGTGGCCAGCCTAAGTCACACCTGTGCAATAATCCTGCTGTCTAATCAGCATCTTGATATGCCACACCTGTGAGGTGGATGGATTATCTCAGCAAAGGACAAAGGAGAAGTGCTCACTAACACAGATTTAGACAAATTTATGAACAATATTTGAGAGAAATAAACCTTGTGTGTACATAGAAAAAGTTTTAGATCTTTGAGTTCAGCTCATGAAAAATGGGAGCAAAAACAAAAGTGGTGCGTTTATATTTTTGTTCAGTGTATTATTTAAATTGCATAACGTTATGTTACACGCCACAATGCCACACAATTCACTGACTCGATAATTAACTAACTTGAAAGGTGGTTTACCCGGTTCATCGTCCTTATTAGTCGTTTCCAACCGGGAGGTCGTTTTTGTGAAAAAGTTGCAGATTTTGGCACATTTGGCTGCGTTTGCTTCAAGAGCTTTCCTCTTTATAATTCTTGCCTTCTCTGCGCCACCCTTGTTCTTTCTATTAAAACAGCAAACACAGCTGACCATCCACAGCCTACAGAGCACAGATCGTATATGCTCCACAGCTACAGTACAGAGCTACTAACCGTATGTAAGGACAGATTACGGCAGGTCACGGTGCGTCTGCTTGCTAGTACAGGGGGTGGGCCCAGGAACAGCGGTTGCAGTTTACGTGATCAACCTAGTGCTATGCCTGAACCCCCCCCCCCACACCCACCCCCACCCGAAAAAAAAACAAAAAAAAACATCATATATATTTAAAGTGAACTCCGGCCCTCGCGGCCTAAATATTATACCAGCCCACTGGGAATTGTCCCGGTCCTCCCAATTACCCAGTCCGGGCCTGCTAAGATGTAAAATTCATCAAGTATTATGACAAAGTCATTTTACAGTCTTGTTAGTGGAGCCTATTTACCACAACTACAGTGGAGGTTTCTGTCAGGAAAAAATGGTTTTATTAAAATAAAACTCAAAAAGTCCAGTTAAGTAGGCAGGTGAGCTACAATACAGACATATGAAAGTATGACAGCTTGGATTCATGTCGAGAGCATACAGATCAGAGGGACATTTTTTTTTAAATAGTCCATTAGATCACTTATTAGGGTTCAAATAAAATGAAGGAGACCAGGATAAGTCGTGGAAAAAAATTATTTACTTTGTGTTTTTTAACCCTGTAAAGCCTGAACCATTAAATAATTGACAGAAAATTCCAGTTTTTTTTTTTTTTAAATGGAGGCTTTATTGGTCCTTCTGAACAACCAAAAAAAATGTTTTTCAAATATTAATTTCCATATATGAGTTTACATTTTGTATCATATTTGATATACTGGGCCTTAATGCTCAAATATTATTATTTTTGAACAAAGAAAAACATAATATAACATAAACATGTCTAAGAAATTGTTAATTCCTTTTCAAATCTGGCAAAGGTCTGCCTCCTTCCTCATTAATGATGATCTTGTAGTGTCACTAGAAAGGCCTCTGGTGAATGAATTCCTCCCCCTGCTGGATTATCTGTGTATTGCATGTATCTAATTGTATACATCAGGTTTTTCAAGAAAAAAAATATAACACTGATCATGTAGAGGGCTTCAAAACTCATGTATCAGATATGATACGTTTGGTGTTATAGGGTTAAAGGGAAGTTCAATGTCTAAGGGAATCGGGTTTAGGAACCAATTCCACCCACAGTCGGTGGTATCACAACTTTAACATATAGAGACCCAAACAGACACTGGCGACCAAAACCATCTATTGATGTAAACGGTTTAATACCTGTTGATCCATTAATTCATGTAAATAATTGGTGTAAATTGCAGTTTGTCATCTTTTCATGGTCATCAGATATGACCCATTTGGATGCTCAGAGGCTCCATAGTGAATGTGGAAACGCCGTCATCTGCTACAACATTGATTCATCAGTAAAACCAATGGAGTTTGATAATTTTTGCTATTTTGCTGAAAAAGTCACCTTTTCTTCAGTTTTCTCTGTTTATGATAGAATAACCCTCAACTTTTGTCTGAGCTTTTATGAATATCTACATGATCAGAAAATTAAATATAGGAAAATACATGATTTTCACTGAAAAAAATACAAAATACAGAGGATAATATTAAAATAAATAATGAGACATTGCTTAAGAAAGGTTACAAAGAGAGAAAAATCAATTTGGGAAACACCACAAAAGTAGTGCCGGGGTCTTTATGGGTTAAAACACCTCCTCATCTTCTTCATTTTGGAGCCCAAGTCCTTTTCCTTCAGTTGTTATTTAGACACCTGTAGCAGCAGAAATAACATGCTTTGTGTTTAAGCAAAATTAAAATTCCTCTTCATTGTTAGACATTGTTACACTAAATAGAGTGTAATTGTAATTTGCTTCTTCCAGCCCTTTTCTTTGCTTTGGGAAAAGACTTCTTGTCGGGTTTCTCTGTGGTGGCACTTGTCAGTGAAGGAGTGTAGAGAGATAACCTGGGGGCCTGGAGATAAGTGAATCTAAAGACCTCAATAAAGCCGGAGCCGGGAGAGAAGGGAGACGCGGGAAGGTATTAGTCCATCCATCATTTCCTTCACCTGATCAGAGAGTACAAAAATATACCACTCTCATCTCATCTGCCTAGTTCCCTCTATCTCTGTCATCTGTGGCTGTAGATAACCAGCAGAGGCTAATCCCCAGATCATTGATGAGTAGAGGTGGTGAGCAGTATGGCTCTGCACTAAAGGCTCTTACATTCCATTCCACTGTCAAAGGAAATGTTCAGTTCTCTGTCATCTTACTACTATTTACCGTGTTCTCTGGCTTTTTGATTTGTCATGCTTTACACAGGTGTTTGGATATTATGTCCACTGTCAGTCCATCTGTCCTGCACTGAGCTGAGACGAACACACTTATTATAATTGGTACAACGGATGAGATAATGCCTGTTTGGAGGAAAAGTAACACAACTGTGACACTCCAAATGTTCCTCGTGAATTAGAGGCAACAAAATGAAAATGAATCGTGAGTCAATTTTCATTAAGTGTAAGACTTATGCAGCATGCAGTATAATGTCACCATTAAACATTCAGCTGCTGTGCCTCAAACTAGAGCTGGAAATATTGTAATTACAAATGGAGCACAAACAGATTAACACAACTGTCTGACAGATTATTACGGTGGTATTTACAGTAATAGTGGGTGAGTGGGTTTTTCTTTGATAGCAGCAGTGATGTGGTGTTCAGGAAGGGGTAGAGCCTACAAATACTGTCAGGATTCAAACAAATTACTGTAATTCACATATTATAGTAACTCTGAGGAAGTCAAGGAAAACAGGGTTTTAGAACACTGTAGTTAAGAAGATATTGGAGGAAAATTTATACAGATTTTTTTTTACAGTCAGTCAATGCTTTTGACTTTTTTAATGGTTCAGTGGTCCGAAACAACCGATTATCTATGAACCACTTAAATTAGCTTTTGTTATTTTCTGTTACAAAGGCAAAAGGTGGAAAATCATATCTCTTATATATGTTGTATTTTGTACAATTTAAAATGGAAATCAAATCATTTAAATTTTCATTCCTTTAAATGGGATCTGTGGTGAATTTTCATTTCTAGCTATTTCAAAAGATCATGCATAATACTAATGGTTCCGTCTAGGGATGGGAATCAATAAGAATTTAACGATTCCGATTCCATTATCAGTTTTGCTTATCGATCCGATTCCTTATCGATCCTCACTGGGTGAGGGAATAAAAGAGTACAAACAGGTGTGTTTGCATTAACTGTCTTATATTTCCATCTCTACACAGAAAATATAACATATACAGTATGTACAAATAACAATAACAGATGATGCCGGACCCAGTTTGGGGGGGGGGGGTTACAGTGAAAGTGAAACTAAAGATGCTTTACTAATTCCTCTATTGCCGCATTTCTACTATGTGGAACCGGTTCGAGTCGGCCCGTCTCCTGTTGTTGTGCACCTCATTTCTTTTCCCCTACCTTCGGAAACTTGTATTTGAGGGCATACAATGTTTGTTGCCCGCACCGGAACCGGAGCTGGGCCCGGATGACGGCCTGGTGTTCACTCTGCCGCTAGATTCACAAACGCCGCTAAGAAGTGAATCAAATGAATCACATGCTGTGGACAAATGTTTGAACATTTTGGAGGGATTCCACCCTTTAGAAGAAATGGAAGCTTTGCAAGTGTTCCAGTGGACCTGGTGTCGTCTTTGTGGACCGTTTCTGCATTAACGCCATGTTGGCTACATTCTGACCAAAACAATGCAGCGTACGCATGACATCATCGCGTATGCGCAATGAAGGCGGAATCGATAAGCAGAATCGTTAGGCAGGCAGGCAAACAATTCCAAGGAATCGAGCTACTGGGATCCGGTTCTCAAAAAGAACCGGCTCTCAATGCCCATCCCTAGTTCCATCCCATAACTTACGCTATAGCTCGTTGTCAAGTACGAGCAAGCACTAAGTCACTGCTCCATTAGTCAGACATGGTCAACTACATGTTTCCTCCTTCATGGGCTGTTCCAGCACCGGTAGTGACGCAGTAACATTGTATTTTCCGATTAGCTGGGCTGTGATGGACTGGTCACTGACCCCGTGTAGCAGACATCAGTCTAAGATGAACACATTATTGGCCAGTGCTGGGTCATGTCTCTAGGTCAATGATGGAATGCAAAGCTTACAGCTGCACAAACAACAAACTCAATCTTGTGTTTTCCACTCAATCTTGCTCACTGACTGCTGCTTGTTTACTCACACTTCATCACCCAGTATCAACACTGGTATGTCACTTCTTGCCAGCAATGGCTGCTCCCCATAGGTTCTGCCCCCCGTCCGTAATTCACGTAATAAAAAGGTCCAGTGTGATGCATTTATGGTGATTTTTTTTACTGAATTTGCACCTCTCTTGCTCAGTAGTTCAACTGTGGAATAGTGCTAATTAACAGCTTAAGCAATGTACTTCCTTTGTTATGTTCAAATAAATATTATATGCATCTATATTTGAGAGTTATGACTATATTATATATATATATATATATATATATATATATATACACACAGGGTGGAGAAGCAAAATTTACAATGAACATTTAGTTGTTTTTTCTCAGCAGGCACTATGTCAATTGTTTTGAAACCAAACATATATTGATGTCATAATCATACCTAACACTATTATCCATACCTTTTCAGAAACTTTTGCCCATATGAGTAATCAGGAAAGCAAACGTCAAAGAGTGTGTGATTTGCTGAATGCACTCGTCACACCAAAGGAGATTTCAAAAATAGTTGGAGTGTCCATAAAGACTGTTTATAATGGAAAGAAGAGAATGACTATGAGCAAAACTATTACGAGAAAGTCTGAAAGATACTATTAAAGAAGAATGGGAGAAGTTGTCACCCGAATATTTGAGGAACACTTGCGCAAGTTTCAGGAAGCGTGTGAAGGCAGTTATTGAGAAAGAAGGAGGACACATAGAATAAAAACATTTTCTATTATGTCAATTTTCTTGTGGCAAATAAATTCTCATGACTTTCAATAAACTAATTGGTCATACACTGTCTTTCAATCCCTGCCTCAAAATATTGTAAATTTTGCTTCCCCAGCCTGTATATATATATATATATATATATATATATATATATATATATATATATATATATATATATTTTTTTTTTTTTTTTTTTTTTTTTTTTTTTTCTTTCTACTTGACACCATGTATTGTGTAGCTTAAGCTGTAATGTAGGCAGGCATTAATAAACTGTGCTTCTGTCTGAGCCATTTTGGGTCAAATCGCATTATTTCTCTCTTCCACTGTTTTGAAACGCATATGACTGAAAAAAAAAACATTACAAAGTAATATAATTAATATCGTAACCATGACCAGTACATGTGCACTTTACTTCCTGTTTCTGAATACATAGTCTGTGTATTTTTGTATGATACAGGATAATATAATTTTATCGATGATCCTTGATGATAAAGATTTTTTCAGGGTTAGGAATGAATAGAACACATTCAATGCTACAGATGGTAAATACATGAAGCACTTGTTTAATGAATGCGCTGCAGGATGAATTTTTTTATTGACTTGATTTGTGGAGTTGAGTCACAGGCAGTAGAAGCTCATCATTCAGGACTGTGTCATGTCCTCAGCTTTCGGATCAGCAGAGGATTGTGAAACTTAATGTACAGTGTATAGGTTAAAGTCTACAATCCACAGCAGTCGATACAAAGGATAAAGTTACCATACAACTGTTAGCCAGAACTAGCAAAATAAATGCTGACATGGTGATCAAGACACAGAGAGGGGAACTAAAAAAAAATAAAAGCTATAATCACCTGTCTTTTCTTATTTTATGGACCTTCCTGTTTGTCTGGTGTTCGTCTCTGGATGCAGGATGCAGGTGATAGGAAACAACAATGCAATTTCCTGTATAAATACTTAATGACCAATGTGGGCGTTAAAGTTGGAGGAGTCGAAATTGGGGAAAACACCAGATTTTGTCCAAAAAAAAAAGAAAAAAAACAACTTTCACTACACAAGCAGTCTATGTATTTGACATGTTCAATACAGTAGTTCTAAGTCTGCCATATAACAAAACACTGGGCCTACCAAACATGACTTTTTACATATATTTTCTTCATTATTATCAAACCCCATTATAAAAATAATCACTCACCAAACATGACACTAATCCCATCACAACTAAGAAATCCACCACGAGACTGTCTTACTAAACATCAGGAGAATATTTGGCGACACAAGGTAACTGATATGATTGGCTGACAGGGGCACATGTGGTCAAAGCTAATGAAAATGAGGGTAGCTGATTGAAAGATTGGAGTGGCGGCGACCCCAGACATTCAAAACAAAGACATTTTTTTGTGAAAATGTATTTGTTTTTGATCATGTAATAGTTTGCTATACTAGGTTGCAAATAAACATTAATTTTAGACATTTAGATAATGTATCATGGATGGAGGCAGAAAAACCAGGTGTAGATTACTGCACAAAGTGAGAATTTTATTTTCCTTGGTCAGGATATGTACAGTCAGTCCAGCTTAGATTTACAAGGCTGACGATTAATACTGAACAAACAAGAACTCAAACTATGAATTATGAAAGAGCTGCAGCATCTGAAACCGACCACAATGAACATTTGACAGATAAACAGTACCACAGTGCTTCAGTTTTAGCTTCACAGTTTGTCATGTCTTTTATGGATTGGGATTGTCTCTCTCAACTCACCATATATTTTTATATATTTTTTAACCTCCTAAGACCCAGGAAATGTCAGCAAAGTACAAGCTTTTTTGTTTTTTATTAGATAAGTGCCTATATTGGAAACATCATGATGCAACAGTTTTTTCAGATGCAGTTTTTAACATTTTTTTGGAGTGTTCTTTGTGGTGGACAGTTTTCTTTTCTTTTTTTTTTTTTTTTTTTTTTTTTTTTTTTTAATAAATTTGTGAAATTCCTGTCCACAAGAGACAGCTATAGCTGGGTCTAAGGAGGTTAATGGTTTTAATTTTTAATTTTTTTTAACATTACCAGAAATGTCAGGCGACCCCATTTGAATTCCCGACCCCACGGCTGAAAAACACTAGTCTGTAATCATAAGTAACATTCCCTCGTATGTCAGCAGCAGTGTATATCAGTAAGTAGCGTAGAAACAGAGTTAGCTGTTGTCAGTGGACGATCAGCTTTTAGCATAAAACAGACTTAAAATAAACTTAAGGACACAAGCAATATTACAGAAATATTACATATGAACCTTATTCACGTGTACATAGAAACAACTTGATACAAAATGATTCTTCACACACATGCCACATCTTTCACTCTATATGCTAATTTAAAAACCCTTACAAACTACTATGCCATACTATAAATTATCCTGAGATATGAGGGCTTATTAAGAGGTTTTTAAAAAAAGTGTTTTTATATGCAGCTTACTTTCATTTCTGCCACTTAATATGCTGTCATTTATAATACCCGCACTGTTATCAAACTATAAAAGGAAATGTTGCTGAGTCTAGCTATGGATAGATCAATAGCAACCTGACCTTTGTCACAACCTACACACCATTTAGCATCGAACTCTAAGGTCATTGTACGAGATCCTGGTTGTTCCTGCCCCATTTGATCTTTTATTGTGAGCCTTGATGAGGAGTATTAAAACAGGGTCATTTACTTTACGTCCCTCTCTGTCCCATCAGCAGGCAGATGATGCTGGCTTCACTAAAACTCAAGACAGAGGTCGACATCAGTGAATTAATTGCGGAGCGCTATAGATGCTAGTCCCGGACAACATATCGATCGCAGGAGTGTTGAATATGCTAAACATTTGTCTGACAGAAGTGCCTTGAAAATCGGCGATACTACCTCTGCAGAATACCAGGAGTGAGTCAGGAGGAAGTCGGCGTGAGGGGACTGTGTGAAATTAAAGAATGCAGAATTGTCATCATCAGGCACTTAATCATTTGGTCCTCTGCTTTGTCATCAGCAATTGCCATGTTAAATAAGTCCCTGATTAAAAATCTTAATACCTCTATTATTGATGTTTGCTTTTGTACCACGGAGGTTTTGCAAAGGCTTTTCCAGCTAAGACATGTAATCTAATCATAGAGTGTACACACTCTCTTGTGTGGTTTTGTCCATATAAAACATTTTTTTTTCTTCCTCACTGTTTTCTCTATGTTCATTTGGGCTTAAGTGTTTCTTGTTTTAAGGCAGAACTTTCCTCTCAATGCCACTTTTGTAAACACAAACTTCTGCTTCTTGCCTAATTTATTTTTATTGTCAGCCTGATCACAATCAAGGGTAACAGGAAGGGTGCACATATAGATAAAAAAATAGTAATGCTCTATCAAAAAATCAGACAGGCCATTTTATTTGTCTGATATTTCTCTTTTAAAGTCCAAAATATTTTTGTATTTAGGTGTCTACTAAAAATTTCGCAGGCTTGTACCCCTGTCAAATCAGAAATTATTGGGTGTACGGACACTCCAGCCTAATAGCCTCCATATTTAATGCCCACAAAGATATATAAATGTTTCAGCACTCAGGATAATCATTCATTGTTTATTGCATAGATATCGTGTTCAAAGCATGCATGCTGAAAAATTCCATTATTGACAGAAACAATAAAATTAGACCCACATATTTTGATATGGTGTACGGACACTACTCGGTGTACGGACTCTACAAGATTGGAATGGAAATCTGTCTTACCACATGGTCGCATCTCTGTTAGATCTGTAACTAAGTCTTCCTGGTACAGGAGGAAATAAACATTTGTGAACAAGTTATAACAATATATCTATAAGGCGTATACGCCATATTATTGATGGAAGTACAGGGTGACCCAAAAAAACAGGAATTTTTGAAGTGCGTATTGGCAGACATGAGCAAGTGGCAGCACTGCGAGACAGTGACCTTGAGCAAGTAAACACACCCCCATTTTAGTAACCATGGATTTTTTGAAAATGAACAGGGGATCTCAGTCACTGTCACTGCGAATCGTTACGTGGAGATGTTACAATCCTTCGTTACACCTGAACTGAACAATTTTCCACACGTTCAAGAAACCTGGTTTCAACAGGATGGATCGACATCACACACTGCACGGCAATCATTGGAGGCTGTGTGAGAATTTTTCGGTAACCGTGTGATCTCAAGAATCGGTAATGTTCCCTGGCCCCCTAGATCGCCAGATTTGTCCATTTGTGATTTTTTCTTGTGGGGCTATCTCAAGAGTAAAGTGTACACAACTTGACCAAGAACTCTGGATGAGTTAAAACAGAGAATTCAGGATGAAATTCACAGTATCCCAACTGAGATGTTGCAGCGGCCAATGAGGAATCTCAACAGCAGATTTCAAGAATGCTTTCCTACAGGAGGACGCCATCTACAGGAAGTAATTTTTAAAAAATGAAAATTCCATCATTCTTTCCTAAATGGCATGTTTTAAGGTTTCAATTACTATGAATAAAATATTTTTCTTCCATCACTCTTGGTTTTATTGGATTGTTAAAATTTCCCGTTTTTTTGTGTCACCCTGTATATTAGTGTACGGACTCTACATGAATTTTGGTGAACAACGCCCCATTGAAAACATGCGGTTCGACGTAAACATTTGTTTGCCACATTGTTACCAAATTTTCTGCAACCAGGGAGCATACCAAAATCTGTCTAGTTGTGCATATTTAGTCATAATAATACTTCAATAACAGGTTCCCATTCTATTATTACAATTAAAGGGCTGTAAAAGAAGGGTTTTCAGAACAAAATGGTTGATTGTCTTAATACTGAAAATAAGAATTGATAATCAAACAGCTGTTCAACATAAATGATCAATAAATGAAAAGCAATGTGATGTGTGCATTTTGTAATAAAAAAGACACAGGAGTTGAGTAGTAATTATATATTGTGTTACAAAACATTATGTACAATAACTTTGCTCTCTTATAACAATAAAATTGTGCACGTTATCACGCTCACTGGGTCGCCATTTTATCAGTTTTTATCCGATTTTCTTCAAATTTGGAGGATTGCAAGATCTAGTAATAAGATGGCCAAAGAAACATTTTGGGAATGGTTTTGGGGGGATCTTTTTGCAATAGTGATTAATAACTGATGCAAATATACTTGTACAACTTGGTTGTGATCAGGCCATATGTCTTAGCCTCCTCTCCGTTAACACTTTATGCTTCTTGTGACATTAGCTGGTGTTGAACTTTAGGGAAACTTGCAGAAGTGATCAGTTAGGGTTGTTGCAAAAGTATGGCTCTTACAACTTTCCATCAAATATATCCTGCCAAAGGACTGTTAAGCACCCTGACTGTTTGCTGTAAGCCAAACTTGTTGTCAGACACTAACCAACCAACATGAAATCAACTTTGTTAGTTGATATTGGAGTGTCTTTTTAGGTTTTTTGAAGACTGCCTTGCCTTGTTTCACCAGCCAAAACTGCAGGGTGAGTTTTCCACGTCTGATGTTGAACTTTATCCCGTTGACCTGAGTGCACATGAGCCTACAGTCTGTCATTAGTTTGAAAATGTTCTTCAACTTCCAGCCATGTGAATTGAGATAACTACAAAAACCAGTTTAATTACAACCACTTCCTTCCAAGACCAATCTCAAGGACTTTTGTTCCGCTGCAGAGTTAGACACCCCCACACTGTGCGGCCTTCTGTGAATGAAAAGACATGCTTTTGATAACCAATCACAGTGTTGCCATGGGAATCCCTAGGAGGGAAAAAATGTGAAAATTTCCTTTTGATTATTGGAATTGGGATACATGCATTGTAGGGTTTCAGATCTTTTGAGTTTTAATTGTAAACTCCCCACTGTTTGCTTCAATGCCAAATCGACGCTGCAGATGACTGTTTATGACAGCATTATGATATCAAACAAACCACTTCCCGCAAATTCTCTCACACCCAAAATAGATTATCATTGTCTTTTTCAGAAAATCACATAATCTGCCTTATTCTGCCACTGACTGACAGTCTACTTTTTGCCTTTCCTGAAATGGCAGGAGGTGTTGGGAGTGAATGATAGATATGCAAATTCTAGGACTTGGCAACCAGAGACCAGAATTCACATCCTGACCCTACATGGTGTTTCTTTGTTTAGGAATGGAAAAAGATTATGGTTTGGCAGAAATACCATCAAATACAAACAATAATATATCAGTTTGCTAGAGACTTTTTTTTGGACTAAAATCCTGGCGTCTTCCTTTAACCTTATCCAAATGCTTTTATATTTTGAAATGAACAGAATTTGCCTGAACATAGAAATTAGTTTTAGAAATAGTTGCACAAAAACATGGTTGAAAAAAGGACTCAGACTCGCAGACATGGACATTGGGTTAAACTTTGTCCATGGATAAAAAACTTTCTTCAGTAGATAGTTTGATTTTTCTTTGAATAGCCTTAATACATGGAAAACTGACGTAATAACATAGATACACATATAACTGGGGAATATACATGGAATGGATTTTTGCTTTGTCACAAAAATGGTGAATGGGTCGGATTTTAGTATGCATACAACTGTAACGCTTCCCCATGATGTTTAAGATACCATAGTACAACATACGCAGATGTATAAAAACTGTGGTGAAAACTCAAACTGAACTACTGTCCAGCAGGTTTGTATATTCTGTTTTATAAGAAGAATAGTCACTGCAGCTCCTAATGTTGCCAGGATTTCCCTACTTTAAGTCAATAGTATTGGTCAAGCTGGACAGTCTCCTTACTTATCTGTGTTATTTCATCGGGCTCCCTCTGGCTGATAAATACACACAAGTGTAACTGAAGTTAACCCTTTAACCCCTAATGTGTCTGTAGTGCTCGTTCGGTATGTATGATTTATTTTAAGTATTCCTCAAAATTCAACTGTTTGCTCAATAGGAAAAAAAATTAGGGCTGGGCAAGTTAATGCGTTATTACCGCGTTAATACATTCATTAAAAAACGCCGACATTTTTAAAATCTCACGTTAATGCCTTTTTATTCTAACTCCTTTTATTCTGCCCCTGCTTGTGTGTGTGTAGTGATTAGCTCGGCAGATAGACAACAGGTTTACCAAGAAAAGCCGGACACCCAAAACTTCTCTCCAAATCTTTTATTTGAGACTCACTGTAAAACTGCAACATACATATAAAATATGTCTCAGTTCTGTTCATTGCCTTAGTACATTTACATGCCATTATACGTTTAAATGAATGGGAAAAAGATCGCTAGCTCGATGCTAACTTGAATGGGAAAATCCATAGACACGCTAACGATTAGCATTTACAGATTAATTTAAGATTTACGTCTTTTTATCCAGCAACAAAGGTTCACATCAGAGATATTTTATACTATTCATTCTCACAACAACTGAACATAAAATACTCACAGGCAAACGTTTTTGGGGCCATACAAACAGAATGAAAGAAACATGTCTGTTAGTTCCTTCTTATGTCCGAACTGACTACGGGAACACCAAAAGGACAAAACATATGTTAGTGCAACTTATTCCAACCACTAGAAGGCCCCCTTTGCTTGCTTTGAACAACTGAACATCACATATTATTGGGCTTATTAGTATTAGTACTTATTAGTGGGCTTAAGACTCCTGTCAGTCACTCACAACCGGAAATAAACTGGTGGGGACGTAAACATGGAGAAAAGTAGCGGTCTTTTCCATGGACATTTTCATTTGAAATGTCTTCAGATGGTGGAGTCGAGAAGGACAAAGTTGTTTGGAAGCACTGCAACGTGGAATTATTTATCACCGGAGTACTTCAAGTCTGAAATATCACTTAAAGGCAGTACATGCTGTTGATGCCAGCAACCCCCCTCCCCCCCATATAACTATGCAATTAATCGTGATTAATCGCAGAAATCCACGCGATTAATTGTGATCAAAAATTTTAATTGCTGCCCAGCACTAAAAAAAATTAACCATGCTTATAGAATAGACTTTGTGCTTTCCATAGACATCAGAAACATCTATAAAAAGAGAAGCTTTGGGCTTTTTTTTTAACACATTGTTTTCCTTGTCGTTTTTACCCCTCGACCAACTCTGACCAGAGCGGTATTGTTATCGTTTTGTCATCTGTCTGTCCATCTCTCTGTCTGTCTGTCCATTCAGTAATGTGGTTGCATTACCTGAAGAATGCATTGAGATATCTGCACCAGATTTATACTGTGGATGCATCTTGGCAGGGAGTAGAAGCCTACTGAAAATAGGTGACCTTGACCTATTTTTCAAGGTCAAATGGCAACATGTCTGTAAACGCTATATTTGGCCAAGGCGTATTAAAAGTGAGCAGCTCCTTGTGTTTTGTTTTTACAGTTGTTTGCTGTGTTGCTGTGTGTGATGGTCACACAAAAGGTTGCAGCCGCCACACTCACAAACACCACCACCACGTTGAGTTATGTTGAACCGCAGTCACTTTGTATACATACAACACTCATTTTTTGTTTTGTTTAAAATTGGTTTATTAGCGCTTTGATAATACAGGGTGAGTCAGAAAAAACGCTCTTTCCATTTAAAGAAATTGTACTGCTAAAACGGAAACACTGATTTTCCTTTTGACCATACAGTCATATTGATGTGGTTATTGAGCATGTCTGGTGATGTAGTCATAGATTTACTGCATTGCATAAGAGAGAGAAGGTCCATTGTTTATTGGGCACTGAAATACCTGCCAACACAATGTATGCCACAGTGAACAAACTTGAAATTGACAACAATTACAGGAGTCGGGGCTTTGCTTTCACACTCAGGACTACATGACAGTGCCCAGGGAGTTTTCATCATGGCAAGACCACAGTTTACGGATGTGCAGAGAGCTTTCATGGTGACAAAATTCTCCCCGATCCCCGGACTTGATTTTTTCTTGTGGGGGTATCTTAAAAACCATGTGTATCAGACTGTTCCACAAACTCTTCAGGAACTCCGAAATCGCATCACGGCTGAAATCCAAGCCCTACGACGAACACGAATGGCGAGAAGAGCTGTGTTAGAGATGCGACAACGAGCACAGATTTGCATCAGTCTGAATGGTAGCCAGGTTGAAGGTTGTGCCGGACGACTTCGTTGAGACAAAACATTTTGATGGCGAGTAAACATGCTGTAATGGTTGACAATTTCAATTTCATTCACAGTGGCATAAACTGTGTTGGCAGATATTTCGGTGCACAATAAACAATGGACATTCCCTCTGTTATGCTATGCCATAAATCAATGATTCAATCGCCAGACATGCTCAATAACCACATCAATATGACTGTATAATCAAAAGAAAAATAAGCATTTCCATTTCAGTGGTACAAACTCTTTAAATGAAAAGAGCGTTTTTTCTGACTCACCCTGTACACTGTCACTAGATGGAGCATGCACATTTAGTTTACATTGTTTGTCATTTTGCTGTTCATTAATTTTTCTTTTCTTTGAGTTACGTGGCTGCTGGGTGGGATTTACTGCTTGCAGACTAAAGATGGGGCTGAGGGCGGAGCAGGGTTTTATGCTGAAGTCCCTCCCATGGACCAGAACAAGAGCTTGTACATGAGGGGGGGGGGGGGGGGGGGGGGGGGGTGTTAGGGTTTCTTTGTGTTAGTTTTAGTTTATGTCTATTTACTTTCCCCCTGTGTGTTAACTGTGGTTTGCTCTACTAGTATAGAGGGAATGCACATACGTCACTTCCCCCCTGGGCCACGCCCCTCTAAGTCAGACTGAGTGGCAAAAACAAACCGACTCAACATGGCGGAGTATAGCAGTAACTACAGCGAGACCGGGAAAAATGTGGAATATAACATAAAATTAAAGACAACTGGACTGGACATGGATCCATAAAAGCTACCAAACAACAATTGGTCTACGAACATTGATATGTGGACGGAAATCACGTATCCTGACATTTATATGAACCTGATTTAAACACCAGGAAAATCCCCAATGCAAAGGCTGAAAGCATACAAAAGCCAAAGAGTTGTTGACATCCTCGTCATGGTTAATTAGAGGATTACAGCTGGTGAGTGCTTTCAATGCAACATACTATTGTTTTTGAGGTTTTCTGTCAGTGCAGACGTATTTTCTTGGCGGTGAATTCCAAGGTAAAGGCCCAGCAGTAGTGCTCACAGTTCACTACTGATTTACTGGAGTTGAACCCTTAGTATTGACCCAAGTGAGTGGATGATCTACTGGTACTGTGGAGATTTAAGTAGAGTTAACATCAAATACTTGATCCAACACAGCTACAACAGCTTTGTGCTAGAGTACCCCCTTATTTGGAAAACTAGGTTAGCCTCAGTTTAAGCTAGTTTACAAATTATGTAGAGCACAAGGTTCAGAATCACACAACTGAAGACAAAAACGTTTCAGTTCTGAAATATAAAACTAAATGACAGAAGCTAACATTAAGAGCTTTACTATGAAGTAACGTTAGCCAACACGATATGTAATTTAAGGTATGATTTTACACATGAATACAGCATAAATTAACGTTACCTGACACGAAATGTCAACCACAAATCCAGGTTTTGTTGCCTGGATTCTAGTTATTTCTACGAATTGCAGCGATCCATCTGCTTCTTCTGTCTTTGGCTTTAGGTCGCCGCTAAAACAATAGTTCCGAGTGCTTTTTAAACCTATTTGTGCAATCAATGGCACAACAGCTCTTCCCCATTTTTTAGATTGTTGTAAAGTTTTCGCAGTATTCAAGCCAAAGCTGCTACTCATCTCCCTCTTTCTGCTGCTCAGTGGACGTAATTGCAGTGACTTCCACTAGCGGTGACGTCACGTGCATACCCTCTACATATGTTGCCTCAGTGTCTCAGTCTGGCTGGTCTGTTAGTTGAGTTGATGTCTAGTTTTGTTAGCATTTTTCTTCAGTAGTTATATTTTGTTGACCTCTTTTAAAGATGCAGGGGACTTTCGTGACGAATCTTTCATCAAATCTGTAAAACCTCAGTCATAGCCTAAGTATCACGAATCTGTAAGTCTTTCTAGGATTACTCACCTGAATCTCTTGCATTACAGTGCACAGTTTCGAAGTGTACTCCACCATAAATAAACCCATGTGTTTACATTCAGAGCCGGAAGGTAACTCGGGCATCATCGGAATTTTTTTGTTGTGATGTGCATTGTGGGAAACGGAGGCTCACGCTGCCGCTGCAGGGAGGTTCACGCAGCCGCCTGCAGCACGAGCCTCCGTTTCCCACAATGATACTTAGGCTATGACTGAGGTTTTACAGATTTGATGAAAAATTTGTCACAAAAGTCTCCTGCACCTTTAAGGGCCTTAAAACTCTGATTTCAGTTATCTGTTTTGTAAAGATATTTTTCTGGGAAATAAATCCCTTTTTCCAGAACTTTAAACCTGTGTTTTGTGCTTTGACTGCTTGGTCCACGACACTGTGATTATCTTTTGTGTGTGTGTGTGTGTGTGTGTGTGTGTGTGTTTAGGTGTGTGTGTGTGTGTGTGTGTGTGTGTGTGTGTGTCTTTACCAAATTTTGACTGTGTAACTGCTTTTTGGAGTTCAACCAGAACCAGTCCAGCTGCTTTTTGGCAGATTTAGAAAAAAAGAGGCCCAAAACCAAAACTACTGGGCCAAAATTCAAATACTTGTTGTTCAGTGTGTTCCAGTTCACAATTCATGTTCAACATTCTAAATCTCTTACTGATGTACATTCTGAGTACCTTTTTCAATAAAAACCTGTCAAACTTGAATTCCTCTCATTGTCTCTTTCTGTTATTCCACCCTGTTTTGACCCGAAAACACACAATAAAACAAAACCACTGAAGAAAAGGAACACAAGCACAAACTCACTGCAGCTTTTATGACACTAGAAATTGAAATAATGTCTCAGCGATTAAAGGATTAAACTTTCATATTCTTTGTTTTTTATGTTCAAACTAAAATGGTCGAGATTTTCCATGTGGATATTTTTTAGAGGTGATCACAGACTATATTGTAATGTTACTAATAATTGATGAAAACCAAGATTAAGAAATTAATTTTGAAGTGGCTACTGACACAGTACTGTGGCACGAATATCAATTTGTCTGTTACCACAGAGCCAATCAGCACCCTCATTATATCATGTCTACACTGGTAACTTGTTCCATCCCGAAAAGTACCGAGGCAAACAGATAGCAAATAGGTCAGCCCTAAGAACAGTGGAGATTTAGCTCACTCAGTAATGTTTTAGACCAGGGGTCGGTAACCCGCGGATCCGGAGCCGCATGCGGCTCTTCCACCTCCTCCCTTTACTGCGGTCAAGCTAGCCACAACCCTCCTCTGCATGGTCAAGCCAGCCGCTAGCGTTTTTCTTGTGCACTACTCATTTGACAACTACGGTAGATGAGCTGCAAGGAGCGAGTGTGCCTTCCGGAACACCAAAGTAAAGGTTCATTTAAGCTCCACGTTAAAGACGCAGACGGACACAGATGGAGGGTTCTGTCCGTCCTTTGTATATTACTCACGTAATTCTGTCCGTTTTCCAGGAGCTTGCGGATGTGAACCCAGACGGAGAATATGGAGCATTACAACTGGGAACTGTGGAGGCAGTGTTGAGTTTGGAAGAGAATAATTTCCATAAATAGCGATACTTTTCATAGAGCGACTGTATGAAGTATGAGTACTGTGTACTTTTGGAGTAATCATACTCAAAAATCCCTTCCAAGCTCCAAAAGTGTTTGTTTTTTCATCTGAAATAGGCTTTAAGACTAAATTCAATGATGAATAAAATACATTTTTTCAATAAATACCTCGTGAATTTGATATTTTTGGTATTAGTACTTCATATATTATTAGCACAAAATGTATGAACTACTTTTACTGTGTACTTTTAGAATAATCATACTCCAGAATCCATTCCAAGCTCCAAAAGTGTTTGTTTATTCATCTGAAATAGGCTTTAAGACTAAATTCAATGATGAATTAAATTATTTTTTCCAATAAGTACCTCGTGAATTTGGTATTTTTGGTATAGACTTCATATACTATTAGCACAAATACTATGAACTACTTTTACTGTGTACTTTTGGAGTAATCATACTCCAGATTCCCTTCCAAGCTCCAAAAGTGTTTGTTTTTTCATCTGAAATAGGCTTTAAGACTACATTCAACGATGAATAAAATTATGTTTTCCAATAAGTACCTCGTGAATTTGGTATTTTTGATATTAGTACTTCATATACTATTAGCTCAAATACTATGAACTACTTTTATTGTGTACTTTTAGAGTAATCATACTCCAGAATCCATTTCACACTGCACTTCTGTTTGTTGTATTCAGTGGTTGTAACAGATAAAATGTAAAAAAAAAAAAAAGATTAAAACTTTTAAAAGTTTATAAGTTCTGTTATTTTTTGTGGCTCCAGACTATTTCTTTTTTTTTTTTTTTTTTTTTTTTTTTTTGGTGGAAGAGGGGGGCAAAATGGCTCTTTTGATAATAAATGTTCCAGACCCCTGTATTAGACTCTAATGTGGAAGACTCAGGTTCAATTTCTGGTCAAATAATTATTATTACTATTTTTTTTGTCTGAAGATTTTGAAACGGGGGTGGGAGTGGGGGTATAGGTAACCCCGGCATTGATATAAATCAGCCACTGAGACAACATTCAGAGTGCAGAATTCAGACCACAGCACTCAATGCCGTGAACTGACACAGACCTGAAGTCACATCCTACACACCGTCTCCATCCTCATCAGACTCAGTGTCAAACTGGCGCTGGCCCCAGACCACCTGCTGCTGCTGTGAGGGACCCGGTGAAGCAGCAGCCACCTTGCTACCAGCCATGGTCCCTGCAGCAAACATCATCGGAATTTTTTTACTCATTGCATCCTCAGCTGCAGGAGCTTTTCTTTATTTCTCCCTCAAGTTTGCGGCACCACCTTCCCATTTTTTGTCACCTTCTCCATTTTATTAATTTCTTTTTGTTTGGAAGATTATACCACTGTCACTCTCTGATAACTCTCACTACTTTTTTCGTAAAGGTGATTGGATGAGGGGGTGGGACTCCTGGGCCACTGTAGCCTCTTTCACAGGACCACTGGGCCAGGTATTCTGAAAATGGACATGCTAGTGGACCGTTGTCACCTCTATGCTGAGTCTGTGCCACTCAAGGTCGAGGACTGACCATTTAGATCAGCAGTGTCAAACTCATTTTAGTTCAGGGGCCACATTCACCCCAATTTGATCTCCAGTGGGCCAGACCAGTAAAATAATAACAGTGAAAAAAGTAAAATTATATTATGATCCAGTTTACATCTACAAAGTTTCCTTAAAAGTCTGAATAACATGAACAACTTGAATTATCTTAAGAAAAACAAGTGCAATTTTGACAATATTCTGCCTCTGTTTATCAGTTTATCATTTACACACGTTCGTTACAATCGCACAAAACATTGAGTATGTTGTAAATTGTTAAGAAGGAAAACACAGACTCAAGAATTTGCTCATCCAGGGATATCTCTCCCTCTCCTTTATTTGACACTGGGTTTTATACAGGAGAGTTATACAACATCTATACATCCTTTCTACCATAAAAGGAATCTGACCATTCACTACGTGTGTGATACGTTCCTTTGCAAATATGATGTTACCAGATTAATGACTTTGTTTTGGACACCGTGTGGTGTGACCAGGCTCTAGTTTCCTTTCTCATACATTTCCTAATCCAGCGAGGTCATGGTGACCTGCAAAACAATTGGAATGAAACCTTGTCAAAATACTTTAAAAGGAAGTGAAGTGAAGCAGATGTTTGGAATAGATACTTTGATACTTCCAAATAAGAAAATGAGACTCACAATATTAAAGTATTCTTTTTACCTTTAAATACCTATTTTAACCCTTTCATGGATACTGGTCACTACAGTGGACAGTTATTCCAAGCTGTTCTCTTGTATATTTATGGATTTTATTGTTTTAGTTCCATATCAGCCAACACAGTGGACACTTATGCAACATCCCATAATACACTGCAATTCATACCATTACTATAACTTTGCTGTTCTTGATAAAGCTGATCTGCAGTAACATTTTTAATCGTAAATCAGTTGTTATTTGTTAGACAAAAAGAGTTGTTTTTTGCATATTACATGAGGTACTAACTAGCATTAGAGTATGTTAAAATGTGAGAAAACATCAAATTAGCAGCCTTAAAAATGTTTTTATTTGACTGTTTTCATTTTACTTTCTGATATTGGGTTTTAAATACATATTTCTTTACTTAAAAAATTAAATGCATGGAAATTTTTGTAACTCCATGAAAAAAAAAAAAAAAACTTGATCGCAATTTTTTTTTATGCCTAAGGAGGTATAAAAACACTCCAGAAAAAAAATCTTGACTAAGGTTCTCATAATTCATGCATGAAAGGGTTAAATACCACAAGTAACAGGCAGAATATTGGTAAAATTGCATTTATTTTTCTTAAGACATTTCCATTTGTTCATATTTGTTCAGGTTATTCACATTTTTTGTAAAAGTATAGTTTGGTAATGTAAACATTTCCATGTACTTTTACTTTTTTTACACAAAAAAAAAAACAAAGAGAAAATTTGGGGGTGACGTTATTTATAGATTATTGTGATAATATTTTACTGATCTGACAAACTTGAAATCTAATTGGACAGTATGTGTCTGTACGTGGAACCTGAATTAAAATGATTTTAACACCATTGATTGTTAGTATCTTCAGTGTAATTTTTGCATTTCACAAATTCATCCTGCGGGCCAGATTGGACCCTTTGGTGGGCCGGATTTGACCCCCGGGCCGCATGTTTGACACCTGTGATTTAGATGAAAGACAAACCACAGGGCCAATTACATGTCTGTCTCCCTGGGCCTGGAGGGTTACCGTAGTTACAAAAGAACAAAAACAAAAAAACAGCCGTCCATTTGGCCCCAATATTGATCGGCCCACCGGGAAAACAAGTGGTACTCTACATGGCCAGTCCAGCCCTGGGCTGTACTGTGTTACCTGTAGATGGATCCAATGAACAGAGTGGAAGAAGCAGAGTGCTCTGACTTTTTAGCCATCTAAAACATCTTTGTCACCAGTATGACAATGGAATAATCCAGTCTCCTCATCAGTCCACATAACCTGTTGCACTTTCACACATGTTTTTAAACTTTATGTGTATATCTGGGAAGACACAACAGACAGCTGATCAGTCTGAATTAATCTGATAAAATTGTTTTGATTTCCTCTCCTCTCATTCACCACATGAAGGGATTGAAAAAACTTTGCAGAATTCAGGAACATTTTTGCAAAGTTTGCTGTCACTTCAAACATTAAAATCTCTTAATGGAAACACACCTCAAGCTGTGCAAATGCCTTTAACTTTATTACTACAGTAAATTATGTTAGATATTATGTTATATACTACAGTACATGGCTGAAATTCTACAGTACACCATCAACAATCAAATAAAAACTAAACCTTGACAAACATGCAGCCACTGCGTGTGTGGCCAGTCAGCAGAGAAGAATCCTGGCAAACGAAGATCAAACCTAATGAGAAAATAAACTTAGTAGCATTCAGCTCATTTTGCTTTTCCTACAAACTAGGTCAGAATCAAAGGTCTACTGGGAAAACACAGCTAACCACTGAGATTAGAGTGGCCTGAGCACTTTCTTTAATGGGCCTTTGAGAGGCCTCATTAGTTGGGTACATTTGAACTTGGATCTTAAACACATAACAAACTTAAAATGTAAGAAATTATGCCCGTCAGACTGCACACACAAACAAAACTAGAAATGATCGTGCACAGAATTGTAATCACGTATATGTAGTTATAGCATCAGAGTCTGCAGAAAAACTCACTTTGGTGTGCAGGCCCCTATAGCTTTACTGGTATTCTCAAGGACTTGCACGATACTAAATAGATCTCCCATATGGTGAAATGGTAGAATGCAAGAAAATCAATACATAGATAATACAAATAAACATTTACCCATGTGCACTCATGGTAAAGTGCATTCTTTTGTGAAAGTGTCTTTAGAAGTCAAACTGCAATAATAGCGATTACAGAAACTCTTATTGAATCATTATTGCTAGATTGCTTTGCTTGGATTTCTCAATCCTCACCTCTCCGTTTCATTATGCACTGCATGTTCCAGCGGCTACACAAGACAAACCAACCATTCCTCTAACTAACATCATTGTCATGCAGCTGCTCCTGGTTCAGTCATATTCTCCCCTCACATCTCTGAACCAAAGCCCCTCTCACAAAGCCTTAGAAAAATCTGTGCCCCGAGAGGGAGCAAACTGTGGAATACCAAAGCATGCCAGGTGCTGCGTTTTAAAAAAGCAGGACTCCGCTTAAACAGAGATGCATTATTTAAAAGACAACTGAGAGGCATAAATAGAGTGAATGCATGACAAGACCCTACAATCTGTAGCTCCTAATAGGCCCCCGGTGGTCTTCATGTGGTCTTCGTGTGCGAGATCAGTCGACTTGGCCTCCCTGCGGCTCTGGATAACATTCTGTTTGTCAGAGTTTGACCTTGAGCAGCTTTTTCCCAGTCAGACCACGGTAATTTTGCCCGGTTGGGTACAATATGAAATCTCAGATCTGTGCTGAATGCCAATAAATGCTAATACAGGAACTGTTGGTCATACTGTCAGGAGCTTTGATCTTTTCTCTTTAAGATGTCGGGGTTTATACAATTACAGACTTACTACTGTGATGTACATGTGCTTGTCTCCTGATTGGATGAACTTGTCCTTTTCAGTGGGCTAATATGACTTCACGAACATTTACAAGGCAAATTAAAGTATCCTAAAATTCAGAAATCAGTATTTCTGACTTGTGCTGCATGATGCCTGTGCAGAATGTGAGTTTGACACTTGAGGGTTTCTTTGCACTCATATGCTGAAGCCAGAAAGTTTCCCTGTGCTCTCCAAAAATCTGAATGTAAAGGGCAGACATACCAGAGGGATGATGATGTCACAAAAATAATTTAGTATGCAAGTGCAAAGTGAAAATCTCAATCCCTCTGTCAAGACCAATTATGTTTTACATGTACACCAAGGTTATAATAGTTTTGGATTTTGCATTATAGTTTAGTTTTATTTAGTTTTGACTTTTTTTTTCTCTAATTCAGTTTGTTTTAATTCATTTTTAGAGCAGGTTTGCTAGTTTTTATTAGTTTTCTTTTTTTTTTTTTTCTAAATTTTTCGTTTTACTTTAGTTTTAGCTTTTAAATCCCAGACAGGACTCTGCTGCTTTCTCCCAACTTTAGTCTCCATGTTTCCAGGTAGAGTGGGGACCAGAAGACGACTCTAAACGACAAGTGACAACAAGTGATGGACTTTGAAGTTCCGTATGGTGCCGCTAGCTAAAATTGCTAGAGCAAAATAAATCAATTTTGTCTCAATCCAACATTGACAAAGACAAAAACGAAGGGAATTTTATCCATAATTTTTATACTTTTTAGTTATTTTTGTAAGCACACAATATAGTTTCAGTTAGTTATCGTTTTTTCTTTTAATTACAGTTTTTATTTATTTCAGTTAACGAAAATGTTTTTTCAATTCTAGTCTTCGTCATTTCGTTAGTTTTTGTTAACGATAGTAACCTTGATGTACACTAATATTTTGTTTTATTCCTTCATTCCAAAAAACAATATGCTGTTTACATGGTCAGTGAAAATGAACATTCCTCTAATAAACCCCATTAAAAAGAAAGTTTCCCACTAGTGGCAGCCATTCCACAATGTGAATTCAGCCTCCTTCAAACACCCTCTGGAAAAGGTTGGCTTTTCAATATTTGCTCTTACCTATAAACCTGTTGCTCTCCTCCGTCATAGTTTTTATCTGTATTTGTGTTTCATCTCCTGACCAGAAATTTTCTTTTCTTTGGAGCATCGAATCCCAACTACAGAGGATCTTTGTTGTTATCCCAGCTGACCTTAAACAGGGTTCTTGTCCTCAGAAAACCTGAATAATATATATAGTATATCCATGAATATGTCTGAATCTGAAAGGCCGCATTTGGAATATAGAATATACTGATTACATGACACCTGTCAAATTCAGAATAGTGTCAGATTTGGAAAAATACTGGATTACTTGTGTCCATGTAAAGTCACTCACTGAAAGATATTGAAACATCTATTCTAGAGATCCCTTTTCAATAAGGGAGGGGGGAATTCAATCATTGGATCTTTAATGTGGTTGTAAATGCTTGGAGTTGTACTAGTGATAACTCCAAATTAGACTTAGAAAATGAGACGTTTCTGTAGAAAGATACACAGTCTGGGCTTTAAAAAATAAAAGGAAAGAGAGAAAAGAGAGGGCCAATCATTCAAGGTTACCCTCCGACAGCTTTCTCAGGGTTGCCAAGTTGCCTGAAGTGAGATACACTTTCTTTTAGACACTTTCACGAGTCCAGAATGAACATAAAGCAGATGATTAACCTCCACCAAATGACACACAAGAAAGTTTGTCCTTTTCAGCTTGTTATACCTATGTTTAGTTTGGTTAATTTTTATTTCGAATATTAGCATTTCAAACCAAAAACACCAAAGAAAAAACATATTTGAAAAGGAGCTGGATGAAGTGTAATTTAGCTCCTCCCGCCCCCTAACCCCATCTATTTCTGCTGACAATGCAAACTCCACAAAATGACTCTTAAAAATATTACACATGTCAAAAATAAACTCTGTCCAAACCTCCAAACAAAACACATATTATACATGTCTACATACAATCTACAACCATAATTACACAAATATAATACACCATACTCCCCACATGCCATATAATAAACTATCTATTAGATTATATTTAATAGTGTAGAGGCTTAAAAATGTAAGACTGAGAAAAAAAAATACACCCCTAAAAATTTTTATTTTCTTGTTGAATTATTTTATTTTAGCATAATAATTCATGTGGCCCCAATGCAAACTCTTTTGAGTCGAATGCAGTCCTTACGCTGTCCAGTAGATGGTGCATGCCGCACACTGATGGAGAGTAGCTGAGGCACCACAGAGGAAGAAAACATCCTCTTGTGTGGATTAAACGGAGTTTAACACTCGCGTGCCCTTGCTATTCATTCACAGGTTAGTAACCACTAAAAAAAATTGTAAGTGAAGTGTATTTTATCTGTGTCTCAAGGTGTGTGAAATGATAATATGTCATGTTAAGACGCAGAGAAATGATGTTTGTTTAAGGTACACAAGTAAAATGTGAGCGTGTTGCAAGCTAACCTGCTAGCTACTGGGCTAGCATAAGGGAGCAACAGCGTGGCATGAGCCAGAGTGAACTGGTTTTGGGTGAAAGGAACCACATGAAATGAAAACTTAGGGTGTATTCACACCTGCCTGGTTTGGTCCGTTTAAAACGGACCAGAGTTCGTTTGCTCCCTTGGTTCGGACCTTTTGGGCTGGTGTGAATAAAAACCACCGAACTCTGTTCCGGACCAAACAAGCGAACCGAGACCCAGTTGAAGAGGTGGTCTCGGTGCGGTTCCATACGAACCCTGGTGCAGTTCGTTTGAGGTGTGAAAGCAGGCCGGACCCGATCCGACACAGTTGGGTTTTTTGTACCTAACGAGCTCCCGTCGTGCGTCGAGCATTATGGACAACAGAGTTTTACCAAAGAAGCGCTCAGAGTGAGGATAGGCTACGGAGCTGAAAATGAGCCGTGGTCAAACTTGGAGCTCGGAAGGGACACGCTGCCTTTTGGACATCTGGGCAGATGTGCATATAACACAACTGCCAGAAAGGACACAGAAAAACTCCGACGTTTTCAGCTTGTTCAGCGAGAGAATGATTAGGATGACGGTTAGATTTGTCTGTTGTGCTTGAAATAAAAAATAATAAACGACTTCATCAGCCCCAGCAAACTTTACCTGCGTTAAGGAATTCTGTCCCTGGCTAAACTCATATATAGGATATAGGATAGATACGCATAGGTAAGCAGTACGGAGCACTAATGCTTTTGGAGAACAGTCTTTTCATATACTAGCAGAATTCACACTTCAGACCTGTTACGTCTGTGTGAATCAGACCAACAGTCACAACATGATGTGCACACATGAGCACTGTCCTCCATAGCTGTCTTGCCCTGTGTCTTCGTCATTACCTCCGCCAAGGAGGTTATGTTTTTGCCAGGGTTTGTTTGTTTGTTTGTTTGTCTGTCCGTTAGTGTGCAACATAACTCAAAAAGTTATGGACAGATTTGGATGAAATTTTCAGGGTTTGTTGGAAATGGGATAAGGAAGAAATGATTAAATTTTGGTGGTGATCGGGGGTGGGGGGCCCATGGGGGGGGGGGGGGGGGGGGGGCACTGATCAGCCTTGGCGGAGGTCTGCGCTCTCCGAGTGCTTCTAGTTGAGAAAGGAATTCTAAAATACTGTAAACCTGACGTTGCATCAAACGCTCTTGCTGCTCAAACACTTGTGCAGACGTCTGCATCTGTAAAAACCACTATGACGATAACAAAAACAGCACGCAAAATTTCCGTGATTCTGTCCTTTCACTTTGGACTGAGCGCTTTAATGGTCACTGCTCATTTCTGTCCAATGGATGAACGACCTCAGCACACGTGGTTTTGTTTACAGATTTTGGTCCACTTACAAAAATGTACAGTGTGAATATGAACCGCACCAAATTAAAAAAAAAAAAAAAAAATTTGGTCCGGACCAAAGCAAGTGAACTATCGGACTTTCCTGGTGTGAATACACCCTCAGAGACCATTTTGAAATATGTTTCATACAATCTGTAACTTGCTGAGTTCATGTGTAACAAAAATGGTTTATTACCAAGTATCAGTAAGATTATTGTAAAATGTGTTTAGTATTTGGCAGCCGTTTGATGTATGAAGGCTACCACAGCAAGTAGCTTAGAGCATAATAGTTTAAGCATAGTTATATTATATTTCATGGGGTTATTGTTAAATAAATAACTAAATAAGAGAAGAAATATCTGTGCATGTTAAAAGCCATTCGGTAAAAAAAGAGATTTAAAAGAGTAATTAATTTCATGACAAAGAATTATTAAAAGGGTTAAAAGCATAAATATGGAAAAATCATTTGGTTTAAAAACAAGGTACATTTTATTGTATATTGTGTGTATTTTGTGGAATTTATGAAGTTGTGTTGCAATTATAAATTAGTAATAGAGTGGCTTACAAAGCTATGGCCAGTTGGACTCTTTTTTTTTTTTAGGACTCTTTAAGGCCATTCGGTATTCGTGGAATATCTGAATTATTGAGAATGTTATTTGTAAAAATGTACAGAGGAAAAAACATCCTTTTGTGTGGATTAAACAGAGTTTAACGCATGTGTGCCCTTGCTATTCATTCACAGATTTCTTCAACCTGTATGCCCTCTGAACCCCAGAGGAGCAACAATAGCAGCATTCTCAAAGCTGCAGTATGTAGGATTGTGGCCAAAACTGGTACTGCAATCGCATTCAAAATACTGTAGATCGTAGTATCCTCTCCTCCTCTCCCCAGGCTAGGGGTTGCCAGATCCCGCATGAGCATCTACTACTAACGTTTCCTCTAATCCTTGCCACCACACCATAAATTTCATACCAAAAAAATCATCACCAGACTTATTCTACATAAGTCTAATACAGTCTACTCTCGTTATACTGCCAACTTCCGTTCACGGCCAAATTGGCAGTATAGCGAAAATGGCGTTACAACGGGTTGTGTCCATAATGTGCATGTCTTTACTATATGATGTCTATGCTGCCTCCGTTAACCCGTTCTAATTGCGTTTCTAAATAAATCTTGATTCTGTTATGTTGTAAGGGATCATTTAAAGTGGGGAAACATTTTAAGCATTATTATACCGTGTCGGGAAATGACACCCCATCATCTTGAGGCTTTGGCTTAATCCCACGTCCTCTTCCCGACATCCTGACCTACTGAGTGTTCTGCGATAAATGAACGGTGGCCGTTCCGTAGACCTACTCGTAGCTTGTCGCGATCAGCGTCTGGCGCGTTTGTTTCAGTGCATTGTTAAAATTTATGTGTACTCGATGGCAATCACGCTGGCGGTATAACGGTCAGGAAATCAATGGTATAAGTGTTGTTTGTGCATGGAACTGGGCTGGCGGATGGCGATAGGCGGAAATGGTGGTAGCTAATGGAATAATGCATTGGGGATTTTTGTGCAATGGTTTTGGTCGGCGGTGAGCGAAAATGTCAGTATAACGGCGGGCAGTTTAGTGAGATTAGACTGTATATAACAGGCCAGGACAAACGTCCTGCACAGTCAAATGAAAGTTTGCGAAGATTCAGGAGATAGAGAAAAGGGAAATGAGCATTAGGTTTCACTTTTAAAATCGCTCTAACCCCCCCCCACACACACACACCGAACCACAGACACCAAACTACCAACCGAACCCCCCGCCCCTGACCAAACCACGGACACCGAGCTAAATGAACAGGTCACTTCCACAGAAAACACTGAACTACAAGGGGCTACCATGGCAAGAGACAAGTCCTACAGCAGTACCCGGTCTGTTCACCAGTCCCGGACCAGCAGTCTCTTCACTGGGGCCAGGAGAAGAGACTGCTGTCCGGCCCCGGAAGAAGGAACCAGGTGAAGAGGCCGCGACCCCGGCTCTCAGTGGCTCTTACCGGTGGTCAGCCTAAGGCAGGGCTGGCGTCGGTCTTCAAATCCTTCTCCTCTTTCAGTCGTCTCCATGTTTCTAAATCATCTCCTATACATCTCCTTGTTTTATTTCTCACTTTGTCACAATGTATTTGGGAATAATAAGAGTCTTTTTAGGTTTAATAACGTCAGACATTTGTGATCACAAATGTTCCAGCTGCAGCCCACTGGGACCTGGCAACCTGGATGCTGAAAGGCTTCTGACTCTGTGATTAGCAGACAGGTGATGGGCGGAGCCTCAGACCAAAACACACAATGTCAACATAAACTTCATTTCGGGGCTGACACTGAGCTTTTCAACTGCACATATTCTGGCTGGACTACTACTGTCAGTGAGATCAGTATTTGAAATGAACATGATTCCTTCATGTCTGGTGACAGTCAAGGCAATTTTACAATTACTTAGAACATAATTCCTACATACTGCAGCTTTAAAGTTCTTATTACTCCACATATTATATATTACACTATATACAATGTATATCATAATACATATTCATAATCATATATTATAATACACATTATATACATTGTATATTAACCCTTTCATGCATACTAGTCACTACAGTGGACAGCTATTCTCCAGCTGTTCTCTTGTATATTCATGGGTTTTGTTGTTTTAGTTCCACATCAGCCGACACAGTGGACACTCATGCATTATCCCAAACACTGACATTCAAACCATTACTGTAACTTTGCTGTTCTGGATAAACCTGATCTGCAGTAACATGTTCAAGTGTAAATCAATTGCTAATTGTTATCAGACTGTAATTAACAGTTTTCTTAAACAAAAAGTCTAGTTTTTTTTTTTTTTTTTTTGTGCTGGGCAGCGATTACAAGTTTTAATTGCAATTAATTACGTGGATTTCTGCGATTAATCAAAATTAATCGCATAGTTATATGGGGGGGGGGGGGGGGTTTGCCGGCATCAACACCGTGTATTGCCTTTAAGTGATATTTCAGACTCGAAGTACTCCAGTGATAACAAATAATTCCACATTGCAGTGCTAGCAAACAACTTTGTCCTTCTAAACCCCACCATCTGAAGATATTTAAAATGAAAATGTCCATGGAAAAGATTGGTACTTTTCTCCATGTTTATGTCCCCACCAGTTTATTTCCGATTGTGAGTGACTGACAGGAGTCTTAAGCCCACTAATAAGTACTAATACTAATAAGCCCAAAAATATGTGATGTTCAGTTGTTCAAAGCAAGCAAAGGGGGCCCTCTAGTGGTCGGAATAAGTTGCACTAACATATGTTTTGTACTTGCAGTGTTCCCGTAGCCAGTTCGGACATAAGAAGGAACTAACAGACACGTTTCTTTCACTCTGTTTGTTAAGCCCGAAAAAAGTTTGCCTGTGAGTATTTTATGTTCAGTTGTTGTAAGAATGAATAGTATAAAATATCTCTGATGTGAACCTTTGCTGCTGGATAAAAAGACGTTGTAAATCTTAAATTAATCTGTAAATGCTAATCGTTAGCGTGTCTATGGATTTTCCCATTCAATTTAGCATCGAGCTAGCAATCTTTTTCCCATTCATTTAAACCTATAATGCCATGTAAATGTACTAAGGCAATGAACAGAACTGAGACATGTTTTGTATGTATGTTGCAGTTTTACAGTGAGTCTCCAGTAAAAGATTTGGAGAGAAGTTTTCAGCGTCTGGCTTTTCTTGGGAAAGCTAATCGCTACACGCACACAAGCAGGGGCAGTAGAATATGAGTTATAATAAAACGGCATTAATGTGAGATAAAAAAAAAATGTTGGCGTTATTTAATGAATGCGTTGACGTGGTAATAACGCATTAACTTGCCCAGCCCTATTTGTTTTATATTATCTCCTTGAAGTGAGTAATAACTAGTATTACAGTATGATAAAATGTGAGAAAACATCAGATTAGCTGCATTAACAATGTTTTTATTTCATAGTTTTCACACAGTTTATCACTTTCTGATATTGCGTTTTAAATACATGTTTCTTTGCTTCACAAATTCAACACAGTGTCCAGCTGAGTGGACATTTTTGCAACTCCGTGAAAAATAGCGTCATTAAAAAAATTCAATCGCATTGTTCTTTTCATGCCTAAAGAGGAATAAAAATACTCAGGAAAAAATCTTGACTAAGGTTCTCATAATTCATGTATGAAAGGGTTAATACATCATACAATATTATAACAACATTATAAAACAATCATGCATACATTATATAGTTGCCTCGACACTGTAGTTTTAATAGAAGCTAAACACTACTTTGCTATTCAACTACATATACTTACATAGTATGCAGTGCCAGAGTAGCATTGGTGGTCAAGTAGTTTGCTTGCGGGTTTGCCATGTGGAAGACACAAATTAAGGGGGACTAATATCAAACTTTAACCCTTTCATGCATGAATTTTGAGAGCCGTAGTCAAGATTTTTTTTTCCTGAGTGTTTTTATTCCTCTTTAGGCATGAAAAAAACAATGCAATTGATTTTTTTTTTTTTTTTTTAATAAACCTGTTTTGTTTTTGTTGTTTTTTTATGAAGGTAGATTTGTTTCTTTATTGCTTAAACTAAAAAAAGAATTAAATTTTTAAAAAAAAGTGTTTGAATGGAGAAAAAAAAAAAATCAAAAATTGCAATCCAAAAAATTGCATTTAAACACTTTTTTTCTTTGAAGTGAAATTTTTTTTAATTGATTTTTTTTTTTTTTTTTTTTATGAAAATATTTTTTATAGTTAAAGCAATAAAGAAACAAATCTACCTTCATAATTTTTTGTGGAGTTCCAAAAACGTCCACTCTTCTGGACACCATGTGTTTAATTTTTGAATATCAGAAAGTGATATACAAAATCAGAACATTTTTAATGCAGCTAATTTGATGTTTTCTCACATTTTCTCGTATGTGCAATTTTTATTAGCAATTGATTTACACTCAAACATGTCACTGCAGATCAGGTTTATCAAGAACAGCAAAGTTATAGTAATGGTCTGAATGTCAGTGTATGGGATGATGCATAGATGTCCATTGAGTTAACTCATATCAAACTAAAAGAACAAAACCCATTAAAAATATTTGAGAACAGATGTAGAATAGCTGTCCACTGTAGTGACCAATATGCATGAAAGGGTTCAATTGAAAGACTTATGACTGTTATTACCAGCTGACTGCAACATCAGAAGCTTGGCTCACAAATTCGTAGATGCAGTTGTCATATTTTTCATGTGGCCTTTCATCTTAGTGGTGTGCAAACAGTGAAAAACTGAAATAAAAAAGACTTGAAGTACAGAAGACAACCCCAGTGTCCTACAGTAACATCCTCCCTCTGACCCGGTGAGCCACCACGTCTCTACTGTCAGAGATTTACATCCCATGTTACATTACTGTACATTAGTTGTACTTGTGTGATTGTGGGTGTAAATAGTTAAATAGCTGTAGTTTCTTCCCAGTGACCAACTGTTTAAACCAATCATATTGTACAGTCCATACATTGTAACCCTGTGCATAATAATCCACTCCATGTACGTTGTATCTACACAGTATTTATTTCCTTTGCATCTGTTGTTTTTATATATTTATCTTTAATATATTTGTATGTACTATATGTACCCCTTTTTCTTATTGTCTGTAACCATCTGGTTTCTACAGATGCCTCTGCTGTACTGTCTTTGTTCTCAGCTGTTATCAGATTCTTTATATGTGCGATCAAATAAGACGAATTCGGAATCTATGTCTGTTTTCAGCCATGTTTAAATAGACTCAGAACACATTTGTCACATGTTAGAACTAGACTGAGGAGGTCTTTAAATCTCCATCGGAACTTCTGTAAAGCATCAAACTCCCATGAAGTCCCCATAGTACCTGATATCATGGTTATCATCCCCACTGCCCCCCCCACACACACATACACATGCACATACACACGCACACATCCTAACACCATTGTCGTGTGACACAAAGGCAGTGACGTCAAGCTGTGAACACATGGCCGAAATGAATCGCTCAAAATCAGCCGTGAGGCGGGCAAATGCCCAACGCGCCGCCACAGAGACAGATAACATAGGCCGAGTTACAGACGGCGGTGAGTCACAACCCACTCGGGGCTGTGACCAATCTGTACAGCAACCCACTGAGAACCAAACGACCATCAAACACATGCTAAGAAGAATCCCAAGTAATAACCTGATTAGCTTTCATTGTCAACAGAGGAAAAATCCTGCAGCGTGGCAACGCAGGCGGTCTCAACCCAAAATCAATCATTTCATACAGTTGTTGATGAAGTCGGTGACACATTTTCGCCACTCGACTGCACTTTACTCGGGTCTTAAACCTCTCCAGGCTCTAGTGAGCAATCCTCGCAGATTGCTGGAGTGCAGGTGTGCCACAGAGACTCACATCTCATTAAAACGTGCATTACCCCCTCCCTACCTCCCTACCTCTTCTCCCACCCAACCCTGCTGTAACCATATGGACCCCATACCGACTCTCATTATACGGCCTGAATGAATTCATTCCCAGCAAGGGAAGACAAGGTACACCCAGGGAAGAAGTGTTTGCATGTTGAGGCTAAAGTGTTATAATCAAGCCCAAGTCTTAGGTCTGGAAAAGTCTACTCTACTGACTCATTAAATCACACAAGTGTTGATATTTTATATTCTAGATGTAAGGGAGGGCTGACTTGTACCTGACACCGAGGCTGTACGCCGTAGCTGTTGTCAGGTTATTCCAGGGTTAATACATTCACTGAGTCTGATATAATATATTCTGAAGTGTACATTTATATCAAGTACAGGCAGCCAATTGCTCACACATCAAACATTTTTTGTCTATAAGGGATGTAAACATGCAGCCTCAAAGGGTTTACTAATCAAATAAAGGGAACTATATCTTACACTCAACAATCAACAACACATCTATTTATTTCTGTTTCCTGCTCAGCTGCTAAGATCTTATTTCTATTCTAAGTGTACAGCACATGCAGTACAGAGCATTCTGCAGGTGTACATGTCAGTTCAACACCACCTAATACTTCCTCCTGTGTAGAATCATACCCAAAGCTGTCCAAATGTTCTCTCCTTATGCACCAGGGGCATTTATTTTTTCGTTTGCATCACCTTTTTTTAATGTCACAAGTACAGAATCTGGGAATTTTTTGGTACTTCACCCTTACATTTAACCCATGATGACCCAGTGCTACTTTTGTAGCAGTTCCCAAATGATTTTTTTCTGTTTATTCAACCTTTTTGAAGTAATGTATCACCGTTTATTATAATATTGTTCTCCATATCTTACTTTTCTTTCAGGGAAAATCAGGTATTTTCCTACATTTGATTTACTGATCATGTAGATGTTCATAAAGGGTCAAATTAAAGTTGAGGGTTATCATATCAAAAACGTAAAAGTGGCCTTTTCAGTGAAATCTATCACTAACTGAACATAAACCAAGTGTGTCCATCCATCGTCATTAACCAAACTCCATGGGTTTTACTGGTGAATCAATGTTGTAGAAGATGACGGTGTTTCCACGTTCACTATGGAGCCTCTGAATGTCCAAATGGCTCATATCTGATGACCGTGAAAAGATGACAAATGCATTTTACACCGATTATTACATGTGTGTCACATAGGTTTAGTGGATTGACAGGTATTAAACATTTAGATCAGTAGATGGTTTCAGTCGGCGGTGGATGTTTGGGTCTTTATGGGTTAAACAGCTATAATACACAGTCAATTCCATATCTAGTTTAAAAACTAGCAGCATTGTATCCGTGGTGCCATTGTACGATAGCATGAGAAACTAACATCGCCCAGCATACCTCACAACATTTGAATACAGACATAAAATTGTGCCTAGTAGATAGTCAGGTAATGTTTCTATTCATTTGGTGAGTTTGGCGGCGATCGGGCCTGTGAAGGCTGAGGAAAACCTGTACAAAGGCCCTCCTGTGCTGCAACATTGATCGGACGCTGAACGCTGGACGGACACGAAACGTGCATTATAGTAGGACAGGGGTGTCAAACTCATTTTAGTTCATGGGCCAGATTCAGCTAAATTTGATCTGAAGTGGGCGAAACCAGTAAAATAATAACATAATAATATATAAATAATGTCAACTTCAAACTTTTCTCTATGTTTTAGAGTGAAAAAAGTTAATTTACATTATGAAAAGATTTACATCTTCAAACTATCCTTTCAAAAGATGTGAATAACATGAACAAACTGAAAAAAATAAGTGCAATTTTAACAATATTCTGCCTCAGTTTATCATTTACACATGTACATTAGAACCCAGTGGATCTACAAATACACAAAACATTTAATAACAGACAGAATATTGTTAAAACTGCACTTACTTCTCTTAAGACATTTCAGGTTGTTCACATTTTTTTGCAAAATTATACTTTATTTTATTGTAAATACATGACAATCTTTACATTTACAAAGAGAAACATTTGAAGTTGTCATTATTTCTATGTTATTATGATAGTATTTGACTGGTCCTGCCCACTGGAGATTGAATTGGTCTGAATGTGGAACCTGAACTAAAAGGATTGTTAATTTCTTCAGTGTAATTTTTGCATTTCACAAATTCATCCCAAGGGCCGGACAGGACCCTTTGGCGGGCTGGATTTGGCCCCCGGGCCGCATGTTTGACACCTGTGTAGTAGGATATCAGTACAACTACTGCCTACATCACAGGTGTCAAACATATGGCCCATGGACCACAACCAGCCAGCCAAAGGGTCCAATCTGGTCCCTGGGATAAATTTGTGAAATGCAAAAATTACACTGAAGATATTAGAAGAAAATGTATCATGTGGCATCTATCTCATGTGTTTACATTTTTTGATGTTGTCTTGCTATATCTGTTCTGCCTTCTTTTATTTATATATACAGGGTGGGGAAGCAAAATTTACAATGAACATTTAGTTGTTTTTTCTCAGCAGGCACTACGTCAATTGTTTTGAAACCAAACATATATTGATGTCATAATCATACCTAACACTATTATCCATACCTTTTCAGAAACTTTTGCCCATATGAGTAATCAGGAAAGCAAACGTCAAAGAGTGTGTGATTTGCTGAATGCACTCGTCACACCAAAGGAGATTTCAGAAATAGTTGGAGTGTCCATAAAGACTGTTTATAATGGAAAGAAGAGAATGACTATGAGCAAAACTATTACGAGAAAGTCTGGAAGATACTATTAAAGAAGAATGGGAGAAGTTGTCACCCGAATATTTGAGGAACACTTGCGCAAGTTTCAGGAAGCGTGTGAAGGCATTTATTGAGAAAGAAGGAGGACACATAGAATAAAGACATTTTCTATTTTGTAAATTTTCTTGTGGCAAATAAATTCTCATGACTTTCAATAAACTAATTGGTCGTACACTGTCTTTCAATCCCTGCCTCAAAATATTGTAAATTTTGCTTCCCCACCCTGTACACTGAACAAAATAAATAAATAAATGCACCATGTGACACTTTAACTTTTTAATAGCCACAGGTGTTGAACAATATATTAAATCACACACAGTTTATTCAGTTGATCAGTGTGGTACAGATTACTGTCCGTTAGAACACGATGGTGGCATCTGGTATTCAGGGACATTCATGTGGACATGGTGGGGGCCAGTTAAAAGAAATCACAGCTCCATATCTCATGTGTCCACCACTGGCTTCCCGTAGAGCAACACATCGTCTTCTCATCGAGTTGACAGTTTTGTCAATTGTGGCCCATGGAAAGTTGTTCCACTCTTCTTTGAGAGCCACACGGAGCTATGGGATAGTATCCAGAATAATTTCCACATGATTTGCAACATCTGAGGAAATGTGACATTTTGAGGTGTCCTTTTATTGTCCCCAGTATAATGAGGGCCTGAATACTGGTAACGCTGTTTGAGCAGCGTCTGGACATGCTACACCTGTGTTGTGGGTGGAATCACTAGACCACTGAGCAAGTGCTCACTCGCAGAGATGGACACAAAGTTTGTTTATAAGTCAAGAGAATTAACCATGTTTTACAATTAGAAGACATCATGAGCTCATGTTGGGCTGTGTGTCAAATATACACAAATATACAAATATACACAAATACTGTACATGGTGAGTTTATATTTTTGCTCAGTATAGTTTACATCACTTGCCATCTGTGTCAGGATCTGTGCCTGTGTGACTCTTTGCTCCTCCCTTGTGGTCATGGTCTGTCCCTGTGTGACCCTCAGCTCCTCCTTTGTCATAATCATTATCATCATCAGACTCACCTGCTGGCGCTGCGTGGCTGCAGCCAATTACTATTGGCCTATTTAAGGATTAGGTTTGCAGCCATGCAGCGCTGGTCCATTTCTAATCATTCCTTTCCATAGCACGGACAATTACCCATATTCATCCACGGACTCTGACCCAGGTGTTGTATGGTTTTTTTTGGACTCTGTTTTCTGATTTAGTTTTTGTGTTAGGTTTTTGTTGTGTTGTTTTCAGATTTTGTTAAATAAACTTGTTATTTTTTTTTCCCTTCAGTACCGAGCATTTGAGTCCTTTCTTTTCCCCCTTGTGACAATCTGTAGTGGTTCATCGAATGTATTTTGTTAAAGCGGTGCAGACTAACTTTTCCCAAAGTTTTCAACATGTACAGTTGCAGAAATATGCTCTGTTAACTTCCTGTATTTATTAATGGACAGTATAGACTTGATCAATAACACCTAGTTGTGTTTGTGTTTTATATGTAACAAGCAGCTCCAAACAAATTGCCCCAAGTGGGATTAATAAAGTTGTTTCTATTTTATTGTGTTGTACTGGTACCAAAAAATTGCATAATGGCAAATCATAAAATGCAGAACAGCACTGACTGCATGAGTAACACTCATCCATATACATCACACTTTGTCAATCGAATAAAGTCAATATCACATCTGCTACAGAGCACACTAGTGCACGTCAGTCAGCCCACAAATAATCCTATCTATTATGACTGCCAGGGAATGAGAATACATCCATTTTAGCTGGAGATTTTGAGATAAACTTTCTTGTTTCAATGCTGCATACTTTTTTTTAACTGTGGACAATTTGTTATTCCAGTTACAGGCTGGTGCATGCATATCATCTAAGTTGTTTAACAAATGCAGTTTGTTCTATATTTAAAATGCATTGTGTGTTTCTCTTACATGAATGGATCTAAAAATGGTCTTATTTGTTCATTCATGTCTTGGTTGAGGCTATTTCTCAGAGTATTTTTAATAATTTATGCTTTGGGCCAAAATGAAAAAAGTGGTCCTGTGGTTGAGGCGTGCTGAGAGATTTTTTGACAACCTTTCATTATCATTGCAGTATATCGTTATACAGAAATTTCTGAATGAATTTAAAGTGTCAACCCTCCGTTTGCTCAGTTGATAGATGGTAGGAATTATTAGAGGCTGTTTTGCAAGGATAGGAGTTGAGGTGTGCCTTGAGAATTTATTTTGCCCTTTAGTTTGCCTTGGGCGCAAAAAGTTTGAAACCCACTGCTTTACATCCACCATTACTCACAGAATGAGGCTGATATGACTTGTTGGAGAGCAGTTGCAGTAAAGTTTCCAGCATCACTGAGCAAAAAAAAAAAAAATCCTATAATTCCCTTTAAACATATTGTAATTCAAGTGGTCTGAGAGGACATGAGACCTCTGCATTATCTCCTTTTCTGTGTTTTGAGGCTGTAGAAAACCTACTGTGTGATGTTCCAGTTTTGGTGTTTTCAGACAGGTACGAGGGTTAAATATCAGCTGTAATTACAAAACTCTGTAATTCAGTCCGACACGACCCAGACGTGAACCTGCTGCTGTACTCAGTGTCATGATACCTGAAGCTTCACAGTATCAAACATCAGGTTTATCTATCTTTTATTTTCATAGGTCAAATATATAGCATTAGGGTTTATTTCCATTTTGAATGTATTATAACGTTATTCTGTTGTTTTACTTGGTATTTATATTTCACTGTTTTTAATTGTACAGCTGTTTTTATGTCTTTTTAACCTATTCTTATATTTTAGTCTGTCATTTTGCTTTTTTATTTTTCTTTATGACACTGTTTTAATTGTACGGCTGTTTTATGTTTTTAATCTATTCTTGTATTATTCTTTTCTTTTTGGTTTTTCCCCTGTAAGTCACTTTGGAAAAAAGCATCTGTCAAATGCATAAATGTAAATGTATTTCTACTAAATCTTTGTTGATTTTATTAAGAAACTGTGCATGTACATAGTATAACTGCCTATGTCATACACTATATGGACAAAAGTATTGGGACACATTGAATTCAGGTGTTTCTTTTCTAACAGGGGTCTGGGATACAAAACAATAATGACAAATGGTAAAATATTGTCTTATATTGTGATAAATATCATTACATTGCATTGGTTACTTTTGTTTAATTGTTATGTTTGCTAATGAGATGGTTTTTACTTAATTTCTCCCAACATTGATTATTTGTATTTTTTTTTTTTTTTTTATCGATGACTATGATTTTAAATGTTCTACTTCTAAAATATTTTTTGTGTTTTGACTCTAAATAATAATTTTCTACCACAACTAATGATCTACTTTCTTCACATCTCACTGAGGAAGAAAAATGTACCATTAAACTTTAAGGAAATATTGATGTTTATAAACACTATGGACAAAAATATTGGGACACATTATGTGTTCAGCTTTAAGATGTCCTGTTCATGCTGATTAGACATATAAACATCAACTAGATCCTCTGATCCAGTTCATTCTTTTTCTTTCTTGGTAAATTCCACTGGCATTTTCAGTTGAATAACCTCTCAGCAGGTATGTTTGTTTCTGCACATGAAATTTGACATCATGGCAACACAGCCATATTGTTTATCTGTTGCTAGGTAACCCACTTCCATGATGATTCTATGATCTGGGCATAGCAATGTGATAGGCCATTAGGAGACTATTGTATTCTAAAATTACTAATATCTCCCAAAATATTGGTCCTATCAACTTTCCCTTTTCACTAGTTTCTTCCGTGACCAAAAATACATAAGTATGCCAAACTGCAGTAGTCAGCTCTTAACAGATTTTGTGTGATGCCTGAGACACACAAACAGTCTACTTCTCTTTAATAATATAAGATATTAATAATCCATATAATTATTACGATTAAAAATTATATTATTGGATTACATATATAACCTTAGCAAACCTGACTTTAACTGAACATAGAAGATGGTACTAACTCTTTCCCCTCAAGGTTGCTTGTTTTTTTTAATTTTTTTTTTTAATGTGTTTTCTTTTTCTGTGCTACTCTTATGTTCATGGTTGCCTTTTGTACTTGAATATCCTAATACTAAATGTACATGTGCACTGTTAAGCTCTTTTTTCTTTCTTTCTTTGTATTATGACTATGAATGCTGCCTTGTGTGTATACATATAAATGTATTTATGCACCCCCTCCCCCCCTTTTTTTTTTTTCTTGTCTTGTTTCCTGAAAGTGTGGTTGGCTAAATGTACAGGCTTGTTCATTTTAATATCCATTTTTTACATACTTATTTAATTTACTTATACTACCCTTTTTTAGTCTCTCTCTCTCTCTCTCTCCTCCTTTGAATGATCATTATTGAAACCCTTTTTTTCTTCTTTAAAAAAAAGAGAACAGTGTACTTTGTATAACTGATGTCATTTATAATATCATATAAGACTGTTCTCAACAAACATCTGAATTTAAAAAAAAAAAAAATTATATTATGATTAGGGCTGGGCAAGTTAACGCGTTATTACAGCGTTAACGCATTCATTAAATAACACCAACAATTTTTTAAATCTCACATTATTGCTGTTTTATTCTAACTCCTATTCTTCTGCCCCTGCTTGTGTGCGTGTAGCGATTAGCTCAGCAGATAGACATCAGGTTTCCCAAGAAAAGCCAGACGCCCAAAACTTCTCTCCAAATCTTTTACTGGAGACTCACTATAAAACTGCAACATACATACAAAATATGCCTCAGTTATGTTCATTGCCTTAGTACATTTACATGGCATTGTACATTGAAATGAATGGCAAAAAGATAGCCAGCTCGATGCTAACTTGAATAGGAAAATCCATAGACACGCTAACGATTAGCATTTACAGATTAATTTAAGATTTACAGCATCTTTTTATCCGGCAACAAAGGCTCACGTCAGAGATATTTTATACTATTCATTCTTACAACAACTGAACATAAAATATTCACAGGCAAACATTTTTGGGGCCATACAAACAGAGTGGGTGAGGGCCCCCTTTGCTTGCTTTGAACAACTGAACATCACATATTATTGGGCTTATTAGTATTAGTACCTATTAGTGGGCTTAAGACTCCTGTCAATCACTCACAAGCGGAAATAACCTGGTGGGGACATAAACATGGAGAAAAGTAGCGGTCTTTTCCATGGACATTTTCATTTTAAATGTCTTCAGATGGTGGGGTTGAGAAGGACAAAGTTGTTTGTAAGCACTGCAATGTGGAATTATTTTTTTTATCACCGGAGTACTTCGAGTCTGAAATATTACTGAAAGGCAATACACGCTGTTGAAGCCGCCCCCCTCCATATAACTGTGATTAATCGTGATTAATCGCAGAAATCCAAAAATTTTAATCCCTGCCCAGCACTAATTATGATATATGTCAGTATTTTTTTGTGTCCCAGACCCCTGTTAGAAAAAACACACCTGAATTCAATGTGTCCCAATACTTTTGTCCATGTAGTATATGAGTTAGGCATTTATGCTGTGAGGCTAACGATATGTACATCGAGATGTTTACTGAGTTTATTGAGCCAGTGCAAATAGGTGCGTCTTTAACCCATACAGACCCAAATCTACACCGATAAACAAAATTATTTACTGATGTAAACTGTTCAATACCTATTGATCTAATTCTACCAACACATGTAAATAGTTGGTGTAAAATACAGTTTGTCATCTTTTCATGGTCATCAGATATGACCCATTTGGACATTCAGAGGCTCCGTAGTGAACATGGAAACACCGTCATCTTCTACAATATTTATTCACCAGTAAAACCCATGGAGTTGGATCAATGACAGTGGATGGACACACATGGTTTATGCTCAGTCAGTGATATATTTTACCGAAAAAGTCACTTTTTCTTTGGTTGAACCCTCAAATGTAGTTTCAGCATGATGATTTAAATACATGATCAGTAAATTACATATAGGGAAATACCTGATTTTTACTGCAAAAATGCAAAATACAGAGGATGATATTGTGATAAATGGTGATAAATCACTTGAGAAAGGAGAAATGAATTTGGGAAGTGCCACATAAAGTAGAACTGGGTCTTTATGGGTTAAAAGAGATTTAAAATGCTCAATAGACTGTGCACATGTGACATGTTGGAGCAGAGTTTTTCATAGCCTTGGACCTGCCACAGCAAAGGCTCTGTCACTTTTAGTCTTCAGACGGGTTTTTGGTACATCTAAGATCAAGTGATTTGAGGATCGTGTTTCTTTAGCCAGAATGCACGCAGTTAAATGCTCTGAAAGGGAAGGGTGGAGGTCTCCGCTTTGGCTAAAAGACACTGCTGAAGGATGGCAGTCTTGACAACAGAAGAATTCTGTTTATCAAATAGAAAAGCTCTGTCAAAGAAGACACCAAGGTTTTAAACACTAGTGCGAGTAAAACTGTATTGGTCCTTAGAAAATAAATCTGATGAAATAAATGAATATTAATGCTGAAAAACAGGATGATGGTTGATGATTTGAGCCAAGATACGATTCTGTTTGGGTTTAAGAGGCATTATTCATTTTTAATTTAATGAAAAATTGTTTTCATATTTTTTACTTTTTCTAGTTTTATTCTTATTTTTTGATACGTGTATCTATTTATAAACTCATAGAATAGAATAGAATAGAATAGAAAAGCCTTTATTGTCCGTGTGTGTACAATGAAATTAGGAATGCCGCTCCAGTTAGGGGAAAAAATATGAATAAAAAACCCAATCCATCAGAAAATAAGATATTAGCAAGTATAAAACAAGGTTATTATCATTACCGAAAACTAACGAAATGACAAAAACTAGAATTGTAAAAACATTTTGGTTAACTGAAATAAATAAAAACTATAATTAAAGGAAAAAAACAATAACTAACTGAAATATTGTGTGTTTACAAAACTAACTAAAACTTATAAAAAATAAGGATAAAATTCCCTTAATTTTCGTCTTTGTCAATGTCAGATTGATATGAAATCGATTTATCTCCCTCGAGTAATTTTAGCTAGCGGCACCATATGATATTTAATGGTCTGTCACTTCTCGTCACTTGTGGTTTCCAGTCGTCTTCTCATTCCCACTCTACCTGGAAACATAGAGACTAAAGTTGGGAGAAAGCAGCAGAGTCCTGTCTGGGATTTATTTGAATATGACGGACAAGAAGAGAAAAGATACAAGAAAACTAAAATTACTACTAAAACTAAACTAAAACTAAGCATTTAGAAAATAACAAAAACTAATAAAAACTAGCAAAACTGCTCTAAAAACTAATTAAAACTAACTGAATTAGAGAAAAACAAGAAAGTCAGAACTAAGTAAAACTAAAATATAATGAAAAATCCCAAACTATTATAACCCTGGTATGAAATTACAAAATAAGTAGATAAATAAATAAAAGTAAAATAAGAATAGAACTAAAAGTAGAATAAAATAAAATAGATATAAAATATGAATAGACACAATATTTACAATATTAAGTATTACCAGTGTATTAACAGTATGTATAGTACATATATGTATATTAGCAATATTAACACTGTGTATATCCATGAAATTCTATAAAAAATAAAGCATTTGAATTTGAATAAATATTAAATATATATTACACTGGGTTACAAAAAAATGTTTTTTGCAAGTTGTCTAGGTTTTTTCAACTGAATTAGGACCATTTTGCACCGCTAAATCCAAAAATGACATTTGTTTTTCTCATTTAGGTCAGGTTTTTTTGCTAATTTGATTTTGAAAAATTTGATCTTCTCACAAAATATAACAATTAATACCAAAATAAGATTGGTAAGCACACTTTATGAAACCTGTGACTTGATTCCTGTTAGGTACAATAGTGTATTCACTGCAGATGTAGTAGAGCACGTCAGGCTTATTTTTGCAAGATCTTCTAGTCGAAGCCATTTCATTCACCTGTAATATTAAAAAAACCATTAATCATAAATTGGCAAAAGTAAAATCTTCAGAACTCGTTTATTGCAAGAAATATGAAAGAATTTTGTATCACATGATGTGTGAAGCCTGTTACCGGACGTTAGTCTGGGGTTGTCTGTCTTTTATGTTTGTCTGTCACTTCCTGTTTTATTTTGTTAAGTTTTCCTCATGTGTCTTGTCTGTGGTCTTTACTTCCCTTCCTGGTTCGTGTTCACCTTTTCCCTGATTACCTGACTCCGCCCTAATGTGTTCCACCTGTGTCTCATTGTCTTCCCTCCCTTTTGTGTATTTATACCCTGTCCTTTCCCCTGATCAGACGCCAGTTCGTTTTCTCTAGTAGATAACTTACCAGCGTTTTGATCCTGTCTGTTCGTTTGCCTTACTGTGTTTCGACCTGTTTTTGTCATCCTGTTTTTGCCTGCTCCCTGTCGGTTTTGTCAGCCTCCATCTGCCTTCCTGGTTATTGACGTCTTCGCCTGGTTTTTTTCGGTACGTGAGTTTGTCTTTTCCCTATGTCCTGTCGCCTGTCTGATAGCCTTCCCGTGCATGACCTGTTTCCGTCCCTGACCTCCCTCTGCTTTCCCCTAGTCAGGATGCCGACACAAAGTCCGGAGCCGAACCGTGGGTTCGTGTCCGAAACCCGGAGGACGGTTCAGACGAGGACCTCCTTGGCCGCTGTCCTCAAGATCCTGTTCATTATCATAATCTACCTAACTGTATACAATAAAGTCTGTAAACTTTTACATCCGCTTCCGTGTTCTGCATTTGGGTTCTGGGTCTGTACTAACAGCATCACATGATGTGAAAATGCCCATAAATGTAAGCAAAAATGTTAAAAAGCCAATATGTAGCATAGTTCAGAAAGTTGACCTGATTGAGCAAAATTAATGTGATTTTTGGATTGAGCACACCAAAATGATCCTAAATCAGCTCAAAAAACTTAAACAATAAATTTGTTGTTGACCAGTGTTATATATTGGTATTGTTGGAACAGAGGATTATTGCAGGAGAACATCTCATATCTTCACTGTTGCCAAAGTGGTCATCATGTCAGGTTCCCCCTCCTCCACTGAGCATGTTCAGCGCTTCATGTAAAGTCAAAAAGCTGAAGAAAGCATATACTGTACATAAGCAGACTGAGTGCATATGGTGTTTTTAGTGTCAGCCGTGTACATCCATGTAGCAGTCACTTTGTGCATCTCCCTCTAATCCATTACACTCTCTGAAGTTGCATGTCCTGGAAGACGGGGGGGGGGGGTATACGAATCGCTCCGAGCCCCCAGTCATTAACCCCATCTCCATCTGCTGACACAACAAAGTGAACAACCGCATAATCAGATGACAAGTGATGGAGAGAAATTAAGCAGGAGGAATGGGCTGGGATGTGGGGAAGATGTCTTAAGCTTTTCCTTAAAAGGCTTCACGCAGCAGGCGACTCATCAGGAAATTGGGGTGTCAGCTAGCTGTCAGGGTGCATTGACCTGACCGGGATAGTTTACCGGGCAGCTGTCGGTGACATGTCAATCTTTCTCGCAGCCAATCAATCTTTGGCACAAAGGGGAGCGGCTCTCTGTAAGGCAGAAGGAAAAAGATCTGTCACATTAGCATCACATACGACATTCTGAATGATATTAATGTCAAAAACAGGCTTTATTTACATTCATGTTTAAAGCACAAAAGAGATTCTGAATTGTGCAGTGAAATGTAAATAAAAGAGTTTTCAGCTCTCTGTTCTTAAGTAGTTCTTTTCTGTCAACTTTAAACAGTTCCAGTTTCTACTTCTTACATTTTATGACAAGTTGATTACTTTTTGTTAATATATTTTAGGTAAATAAAAGACAATAAACAGTAGGTGCATTTCCATACATGTAGTTAACCCATAAAGACCCACCACTGACCAAAAGCATATGATGATTTTCTTTTTTTTATTAATATTATTAGTGATACAGTTAACAAGACATAGTGGACAGAAAAACAACAAATAAACAAAGGAAAAATCAAGTGAATAAAAAAACACCACCAACAAAATAATGACAAACAACAACAATGACAACATCATATTACAATGAAAAAGAGAATAAAAGTAAAGATCAACAAACAATCTAGACTGATTAGAGGCAATAAGGAAAAGGGGAAAGGGGGGGGAGTGAATGAAGTGTGTGTGTGTGTGGGGGGGGGGGGCATCCATGTAATCTAATGTATTTAATACCTGTTGATCCACTAAACCGGGGTTCCCAAACTTTTAAACTTGCGACCCCCACCATCCTCAAAGTGACTGAAAAATTAAAAAAAAAAAAAACCTGCTCACAGGACTCACTCAAGGATACTGTGGCATATTTGCTGCATTGCATTGTGGGTACTGGACATTTTACTCATTGTGTTCTGTTTTATGTGCAGGGGTTCAAGGGGGGGGTTGTGTTAATGTTTATGTTAATATTTTATAGCTTAATGTGCCTGTTTTACAACATTTATTGGCCTTTCTATGTTTATTACCTCCGCCAAGGAGGTTATGTTTTTGTCAGTGTTAGTTTGTCTGTTTGTGTGCAAGACAACGCAAAAAGTTATGGGTGGATTTGGATGGAAATTTCAGGAAATGTTGATACTGGCACAGGAACAAATGATTAAATTTTGGTGATGATTGGGGGTGGGGGGCACTGATCTGCCTTTGCAGAGGTCTGCGCTCTCTGAGTGCTTCTAATTACCTCCGCCAAGGAGGTTATGTTTTTGCCAGGGTTTGTTTGTTTGTCTGTCCGTTAGTGTGCAACATAACTCAAAAAGTTATGGACAGATTTTGATGAAATTTTCAGGGTTTGTTGGAAATGGGATAAGGAAGAAATGATTAAATTTTGGTGGTGATCGGGGGTGGGGGGGCCCACTGGGGGGGGCCACTGATCAGCCTTGGCGGAGGTCTGCGCTCTCCGAGTGCTTCGAGTTTTTAATAATGTGACACCATTAGTCAGAGCTGTAGGCCGAACAGTGCCATATGTGTTTTCCGATGGTAAGTTATTGCTTATCAGTTAATGTTCTGCACATTGTTCTTCCTAATGTAGAACAATTTCAATGATCCTGAAGCATCAAAGGCTAAATTCTCTACACTTAATTCAATATTTTTCAACCTCGGGGTCAGGACCCAGCATGGGGTCACCTGGAATGTATAGTAATTGATTAAAATAAATAAATAAATAAATAAATAAAAATAATAATAATAATAATAATAATAATAATAATAATAATAATAAATAATATATGGTGAGTTGAGAGTCAATCACAATACATAAAAGACATGACAAACTCTGAAACTGAAGCACTGTGGTACTGTTTATCTTTCAAATGTTCATTGTGGTCAGTTTCAGATGCTGCAGCTCTTTCATAATTCATAGTTTGAGTTCTTGTTTGTTCAGTATTAATCGTCAGCCTTGTAAATCCAAGCTGGACTGACTGTACATATCCTGACCAAGGAAAATAAAATTCTCACTGTGCAGTAATCTACACCTGGCTTTTCTGCCTCCGTCCATAATAATATACAATATATAGACTAAATGTCATCTAAAATGTATGTTTATTTGCAGCATAGCAAAGCAAACTATTACATGATCAAAAACAATAATTTTCGCAAAAAAAAAAAAAAAGTCTCCGTTTTGAATGTCTGGGTTCGCCAGAAATGTGTGATGTTTAAATGGGGTCACGAGCCAAAAACGGTTGGGAAACACTGGCTTAATCGGCAAGTGTCACTTTACCATTGTCAATCTGTCTCATTCACCACCTGTCCCACCTAAAAAGAATTTAGAAATTCATCTCGCGCCCCCCCCCATAGATGTACTGCAACCCACAAGGAGGGTCATGACCCACACTTTGGGAACCTCTGCACTAAACCTATCAAAACATGTGAATAATTGATATAAAATGCAGTTTGTCGTCATTTCATGGTCATCAGTATGGATGGGAATTGATAAGAATTTAACGATTCCGATTCCATGATCGATTTTGCTTATCGATCCGATTCCTTATCGATTGTCTTATCATTCCTCATTGGGTGAGGGAATAAAAGAGTACAACAGGTGTGTTTGCATGAACTGTCTTTTATATTTCCATCTCTGGTCAGAAAATATAACATATACAGTATGGACAAATAATAATAACAGATAACGCCGGGCCCGGTTTTGGGTGGGGGGGTATACTAATTCCTCTATTGCCGCATTCCTACTACATGGAACTGGTTCGACTTGGCCCGTCTCCCGCTGTTGTGCACCTCATTTCCTTTCCCCTAACTTCGGAAACTTGTATTTGAGGGGGTATGGCATTTGTTGCCCGCATCGGAACCAGAACTGGGCCCAGATGACGTCCTGGTGTTCACTCTGCCGCTAGATTCACAAGTGCCGCTAAGTAGCGTATCAAATGATTCACATGCTGTGGACAAATGTTTGAGCATATTGGAGGGATTCCACCCTTTTGAAGAAATGGAAGCTTTGACAGTGTTCCAGTGGACCTGGTGTCATCTTTTTAGACCGTTTCTGCCTCAACGCCATGTTGGCTACGTTCTGACCAAAACAATGCAGCGTATGCATGATGTCATTGCCCATGTGCAACAAAGGTGGAATCGATAAGCAGAATCGTTAAGCAGACAGGCAAACGATTCCAAGGAATCGAGCGACTGGGATCCGGTTCTCAAAAAGAACCAGTTCTCGATTCCCATCCCTAGTCATCAGATATGACCCATTTGGACGTTCAGAGGCTCTGTAGTGAACGTAGAAACACTGTCATCTTCCTGTAAAACCCATGGAGTCTGATTAATGACAGTGGATGGAAATGCTTGGTTTATGTGCAGTTATTGGTATCTTTGCTGAAAACATCACTTTTTCTTCAGTTTTTCTCTGTTTTTGATATTATAACCTTCAACTTTAATCTGAGCTTTTATGAACATCTATATGATTAGTAAATTAGATAAAGGAAAATACCTGGTTTTCACTGAAAAAGGCAAAATACAGATGATAATGTTACTATATACTGTGATAAATAATTTAACAAATGCTAAATGGAGAGTAAAAAATCATCTGGGAACGAACAAACACTGGGTCTTTATGTGTGTTTTGACAAATATTTATGGAAACACCAAAATTTGAAAACTTTTTATCACTAAAGTTTCATCTCTTGTTCGGTGTAGTTTTTACTTTCAGCTAGTTTTTTGTTAAAGAGTAAATATACGTTGTGGAAATGGAAGCACGTTTTTTTGAATAACATCTGACAAAGCAATGGCCTGATTACAATCAAGGTGTACAAGTATATCTGCATCAGTTATTTATCAGTATTGCAAAAAGATCCCCCCAGAACGATTCCCAAAATGTTTCTTTGGCCATCTTATTACTGGATCTTGCAATCCTCCAAATTTGAAGAAAATCGGATAAAAACTGATAAAATGGCGACCCAATGAGCGTGAAAACATGTGCACAATTTTATTGTTATAAGAGAGCAAAATTATTGTACATAATGTTTTGTAACACAATAAATAATTACTACTCAACTCCTGTGTCTTTTTTATTTCAAAATACACACGTCACATTGCTTTTCATTTATTGATCATTTTTGTTGAACAGCTGTTTGATTATCAATTCTTATTTTCAGTATTAAGACAATCAACCATTTTGTTCTGAAAACCCTTCTTTTACAGCCCTTTAATTGTTATAATAGAATGGGAACCTGTTATTTAAGGATTATTATGACTAAATATGCACAACTAGACAGATTTTGGTATGCTCTCTGGCTGCAGAAAATTTGGTAACAATGTGGTAAACAGATATTTACGTCGAACCGCATGTTTTCAATGGTGCGTTGGTCACCAAAATTCATGTAGTGTCCGTACACCAATATACTTCCATCAATAATATCTCGTATATGCCTTATAGATATATTGTTATAACTTGTTCACAAATGTTTATTTCCTCCTGTACCAGGAAGACTTAGTTACAGATCTAACACAGATGCGACCATGTGGTAAGCCAGATTTCCATTCCAATCTTGTAGAGTCCGTACACCAAGTAGTGTCCGTACACCATATTCAAAATATGTGGGTCTAATTTTATTGTTTCTGTCAATATATGGAATTTTTCAGCACGCATGCTTTGGACACGACATCTATGCAATAAACAATGCATGATTATCCTGAGTGCTGAAACATTTGTATATCTTTGTAGGCATTAAATATGGAGGCTATTAGGCTGGAGTGTCCGTATAGCGAATAATGTCTGATTTGACAGGGGTACAAGCCTGAGAAATTTTTAGTAGACACCATAATACAAAAATATTTTGGACTTTAAAAGAGAAATATCAGACAAATAAAATAGGCTGTCTGATTTTTTGATAGAGCATTATTATTTTTTATCTATATGTGCACTCTTTCTGGTACCCTTGATTGTGATCAGGCCGCAAACATTTAACTCTCATGTCTGATCAGCTGTTTGCTACATCTTCCCAGATATTCAATTAAAATGTGGAAAACATGTTGAGGACATTGAATAATGTCTTTTTTTTTTTTTTTTTTTTCTATCTTTATGGGCTCAGCTGGCTGACAGGCAGCTGTCTGTACCAATAAGGCAGCAGCCGACACCAACTGTACCCCCAGTCATCACTGCCCATTTTTCTGACACCTTTGCTTGTGTATCCTCTTTTATTTGGACATTTTACCAGGGAGTATCTCACACTACTTTTTTTTTTTTTTTCTACTTGTCTTGTCCAGCGTCCTAACAGTAGAATGGTAGTCTGGTTCCTCCCGGTGCTGAACAAATTTGCTTTGCCAAGGGTAACTTCATGAAGTATATGAAGCACCTTTTGATATTCTACTGTGTTTATTATGAGTTTTGTTGAACCACATTTTGATGCCGGACCTGACATGGGGGTTGGGGGTGGGGGTGGGGGAGTAGAAGAAGGGGAGAGAACAGGAGAGAAGAAGGTGGCGAAGACCCTCACAAGAAAGTATCAACAATACAAACAGCAACAACCATGGAGACAATTATAATGGTAACAGTAACATTGAATGAACACTGAATAATGTCTAATGCACCACAGCCATTTAAAGCTCCCGTATTATGCTATTTTTCAGTCACGTCATATAGGTCTCAGAAGCCCAAAAACATAGTATTTAAGTTTGTTCGCCCCAAAATCATCCTTTTTTCGGAGTTTCAGCGGTCGAAAAAGTCCCTCTCACCAGCCCTCCTCAGAACAGGCTGTTTCTGGGCCTGCTTCCGGGTATGCAAATGAACGCATCTGTCCACGCCCACTCTCCCTCCCCTCTCTGGGAGAGGACGCGGCTTACGCTAGCGGTACTACGCGCTAACGTTGACTGTGAAGCCATCATACACATGTCTCAGACAGAACGTCTTTCCAAACACTGGCTTTCTTTGCCTTGAGGCGTGATTGAGCCCCAGTGGAAAACGGCGGTGTTGTGTCGGGTTCGTGGACCTGACACGGAAAGACGCCTACCGCCCCTAATGCAGGCAGCTGCTAACAAGCTTGATGCTAACTATACTGATGCCAACCACAAAAGGCCCGTGTTCAAAGTAGTTCTGTTGAATGTCTCTTGATATTATCAGCTCTTGCATGTTAACGGGGACGTAAACGTTAGCAGCAGTAACCGAGCTATGTTAGCTGCCATGCTAACGTTAGACGTACACATCAACCACCAGTTTATCCGTAATGTAGGGTTATACAGTAAAGATACAAAAAAATGAGAAGAACTTACATCTCCCACACTTGTACTTGGGTCACGAAGCGTTGGTACTGCGTCCTTCTTGATTCGGAGTCTTTGTGCTAAGCCGGAGCTGTATGGGCCCATGTTAAAAAAACACTCATCCATGAAATGCTGGGCACACACATACAAGCGTTTGGGAATGTTGTTTGGTACATGACCATCAAAGATATAATCCAGCCACTTTTTACGGAGAGGCTCCGAAGTGGGGAGCAAAAATAAACCATTGTGTTGGTGTGTGCAGCCAACAACACCACAATTTGCATGTCTCGCCTTCGCCATGTTTGTTGTCCAAGAGGTACTTTCCCAGGGCGGGGCTTACCTTTTCATGCAGGGTGGGGGCACAGTCAGGGGGAGGAGTTAAATCCGCTTATGTCGTCATAAGCGGACCCAACTCAAACTCGGCCGTTTGAGCAGGCATTTTCACAAAATGTGGTGTAGCAAGGCAGGGAGGAAACAGACAGTTTTCAAATTTGAACCCCATAATGAGGCTACTGCAACACACACTACTATAAGAAAACTGTCACAAAGTGAGATTTGCATAATACGGGACCTTTAAGATGGAAAACAACACAGAATACTTCTACTGTGTTTATTAGATGCATGTGTGAAGTCGACTACAGCTCTACCTGCTGGTGATGCAGTGCAGCCTGGAATTAGTCACTCCAAGTCAGTCATGGAAACACGTTTTCTTGCAACTTTTCAAAAGTTTGCCTCAAACTCGTTTAACATTATTTGAAAACACAACCATTGTTTTTCACACGTGACAAATGTACCAAGAGCAAACCAACATAAAATATGCAAACAGAGACAAAGGGACAGTAAAGTAAGACTAGACTAGGTAGAAAAGGTGTCATATCAGCTGTTTCTCACTCGCAAGGATGGATCCTTCAAAGATTCATTTACATAAACTTTCATCATCAGGATTTGATGGAGGACTGTTCCAGTGTCCAGGATCCTCCAAGGACAAGTCCTTCTATTGGAGAAATTTCAAGGATGTATCTGTGGATCCTATGTGTCTTTAGTGCTGTATAACTACCCACAATCCTCTGCACCAGTCTCTTAAAAAAGCCATTTGGATGTTCAGAGGCTCCATAGTGAACGTAGAAACACCGTCATCTTCTACAGCATTGATTCACCAGTAAAACCCATGGAGTTGGATCAATGACAGTGGATGGAGACACTTGGTTTATGTTCAGCTGATGCTATATTTTACTGCAAAAGTCTATTTTTCTTCAGTTTTCTCTGTTTTTGTTACAATAACCTTAAACTTTAATATGAGCTTTTATGAACATCTACATGATCAGTAAATTAAATAAAGGAAAATACATGATTGTTATGTAAAATTGCAAAATACAGATAATAATATTATAAGGATTGGTGTTAAAGTCACTTACAAAAGGTGAAATAGTGAGAAAAAATCATTTGGGAGGTGCCATAAAAGTAGTGCTGGATATTTTTGCAATTCCACTCTGTTGTAAACATGTATATAGGCTTTAGAGTTTTTTTACTACCATTATTTTGTTTTTTACATTGTTTGCTTTTTTGGACTATCTTTCAGGCATGTACAGTACTTTATTCTGTTGCTGCCTTGACTGTTGAATTTCCCTGTTGTGGGATCAGTAAAATTGAATCGAATCTAGTCTAGGATAGTCTAATCTAATCTACTCAAATCTATTCTAGGATAGTCTAATCTAGTCTAGCCTAATCTAATCTAATCTAGTCTAATGTAATCAAATCTTGTCAAATCTAATCTAGTCAAATTTAATCTAGTCTAATCTAATGTAGTCTAATCTAATCTAGTTTAATATTACCTAGTCTAGTCTGATCTAATGTAATCTAATCTAATATAATTTAATATAATGTAGTCTACTCTAATATAATCTAAACTAATCTAATCTAGTCGAATTTAATCTAATCTACTCAAATCTAGTCTAATGTAATCAAAATTTGTCTAATCTAATCTAGTCTAATCTAATGTAGTCTAATCTAGTCTAGTCTAGTTTAATCTAGTCTAATATAATCTAGTCTAGTCTGATCTAATGTAGTCTAATCTAATCTAATGTAGTCTAATCTAATCTAGTCTAATCTAATCCTTTGCCTGTAAATGCCTGTTGTTGCTGCTGCTGATGGTGGTGGACTTGATGCTTGGTGAAGGCAGAGGTGCATCTGTGCATGTGTTGGGTGCAGCTGTGCATGTGTTGGATGCTGCCCCTGCATGTGTTGGGTGCAGCTGTGCATGTGTTGGATGCTGCCTCTGCATGTGTTGGGTGCTACCCCTGCATGTGTTGGGTGCAGCTGTGCATGTGTTGGGTGCAGCTGTGCATGTGTTGGGTGCTACCCCTGCATGTGTTGGGTGCAGCTGTGCATGTGTTGGGTGCAGCTGTGCATGTGTTGGGTGCTGCCTCTGCATGTGTTGGGTGCAGCTGTGCATGTGTTGGGTGCTGCCTCTGTCTGAGTGTCCATGGAGCTGCCTGTCTCCCTGCGGTGCTCCAGCTCCCTTCAGCCTGGGCATGTCAGCTTTCTGGGCCACAGCAGCCAGGCTCCCTGGGGAGAGCAGACAAAAGAAGTGTGTGTGTGTGTGTGTGTGTGGGGGGGGGGGGGGGGGGCATAAATAAAATAACACTAGTGTTTCACCTTGGAGAGGCCGGCTGGCTGTTGTTGTTTTTTCTTCTATGCAGAATTAAATCCAGATTTTTTCCCCCTATGAATATCCCTGGGAAATGTGACATACCCCCAAGGGTTTACATGTCAGGGGGCTGGTCATTGAAAGGGACTGTTGCAGAAGTGAATGACAAGTTCTCACCACATTACAGTGAACTACAGTACATACAATGAGCAGCATATTCACAGCTAGATGGGAACACCTGCTAATTCACTGTGCTCATGGAAAGCTTTGAGAACACCCAACAGAAAGGATAAAAACAGAGTGATTTCTTTTTTCTTTTGTGTAATTTAATGACTGACCTATTCTTTGTTATGCACTGTATACTAGGGCATTAACAAAAAAGACGATTTGTCGACATGCAGTTACCTTGGAGGAGTCGACTAGTCATGTGTTATTCTCTTTCTCCCTTCCATCTCCTGACAGAGCACGAGCTTTCATTGTCGATACTCTCATCTTTATACATGAAAACATGGAGCACAAAGTTGTGATGTGCGGATCAGTGGACCCAGGTGGGGTTGGTGGGGAACCAAAAAATGCTACTTTATTAGCAGGGCGGGTCAAATAATTCCAAAACAGACACGCATTACTAGTGCAAGGCCAAGACTGAAGGAAGAAGACAACTCAGAGTAGGAACTAAACTGGTTCTGATCTAGAAAAACTACCGTCGCAGTAACGTTCTGTGAACCATACAAGCACCACTAATAATGAATAATAATAATGTGGACAGCCAGTGTGTTTGGATTATTCTGTTCATTTATTTCATTAAGACAATGCGCTCTTTTCTTTGACATGCTGTGTCTTGGCTGCCGTTGTCTTAACCTTTTCCCACACTCTAAGAAATGATTCATGGGTTTAGGAAGTTAAGCTAAAAATCAAAAAATTTTTCTCCTTAAAAAAATAATTTTGTTACATGTACGCATTGTAATCAGTTGATAAGCTATTTTACTAAGTTGTTATTTCAGTTGGTTTTCAATCATTGACAGGGTTGTCCCCCCAAAGGATGGAATTCATTCAGCAGAAGTAGGGATGTAAAAACCAGAGGTGGGGGGTTGACCCCACCCCCGCAAGAAATCGCACCCTTCGTGTATGTCACACTTTGACCTGAGGTGAGGGTAGGGTGCCGAAATGCTGCCTGGAAAAGGTCTGGTTTAACCTTAAAACCACAGGAAAAACAGCAAGACAAAGTCCATGAGAGTCTATGAGGAAAGTCCAAATGAATGCCATTTTCTTTTGTATTGTCCTCTATATGATGAACTGAGAGCCTCTTTGTTTGATTACACGTTTATCCGAAATCCTGATATGTTCTGGAGCACTGATGATGACAAGGTGAAATGGCTGTTTAGTTCAAATGTATATCAATTAGCATTATTTGTTTGTAAAGCCTGGAAAAAGTGGCAGATGTGTTTGTTTAAATCGGTCAGTATATTGTCTTGTTAATATCTATTGTGACTATTGTCTGGTATTTGGTCTTTGGTTTGTACTTTTGGTGTTTTATAAGCCCAGGTAAGGGCTGGACATATTCTTATGCAGGACACAATAATAAAAACTCACTCATTCATTCATTCATTCAGTCCATTTGATGCAAAAACAAGTGAAGAGTTTTATTACCCTTTAAAATTTGTCTAAGGAAATAAGCACAAACACAAGCACACAGGTCTGCACAGCACCACAGTCCTCCTGTAACGGCCCTGAGCAGTGTCAGACCCCCTCCATTTAAAGGCTAGGCCCCTCCCACTGGACTGTACCATTTGTAATTGGAACAAACTAAACATTTCATCTCACTCCATAACTTATTTTCCACACTTATCCTTGCTAAAACAATTTATGAGTCATCTAATCACCTATAGAATTTACACCCCCTCTTTTAATACTCAAACTACCTGGTATGGTGCAGTACGACGGACTGAGCATTTCCTACTTTGACTCAGGCACTATAAAAGGCAGCCTGACACCATATCCGGGTCCTTTTCCACTGCCCAGAACCCGGAAGCACTTTTTTTCCACCCATGCATTCTTGGTTTATTTATTTTCATGTTTTTTTAAAATAACTTTTATTGACAATTCTTAAGATGCAGTCTTTACACAAATAAAATAAAAGTCACTTGACACATTTTTAGGTCAGATCTATGAAAGAAGAGGCAAGAACAAAAGACAAACAAAAAGAAAATAACAAATCAACACTCATTCAGGGGTCTGATATAGATTCAATTTAAACTCGTGGTATAATGTAGTTGTATTGATTAATTTATTGTTATGCTTTTTTAAAATTTTCAATGTTGTTCCAATAAGTTTTGAGATCTATTATTCTAAATTTATAGAAGGAGGGTATTTTTTGTTTTCGCCAAATCATTTTGTGTAAGTAATATTTAGCTAAAATAATGATTAGATTTATTATATATTTTTCAGTGGCTAATAAATTTGATTTCGTAGTGGTTTCTCTCTCAGTTCAGTTTAATACCGTCGTGCATTCTGATTGTGAAATGGTGTCAGTGAAGGAGTAGATCTCAAAACAGCTGTCAATCAAATGGGATTCAGCCTTTCAACTGATCCTCCAATCAGCACGTGGAAGCCCAGCGTCCAGCCCAGCCGAGCTCCGCCCACAGCTCCATTCACCCCCAGAGACGCCAGGCATCCGGGGATGGGACATCATGGCATTTATCCAATTACCATCCAGTTTTGAGGCAATGAAAAAAACTGTTCCACTCAGTCCCATTGAAGCGCATAGACACCCGGCGTCTACGGGCAAATACACTGAGCAGGGATCGTATGAGAAAACAGCGCAACGGGAATGTATGAGAAGAGAACAACTTCGAGTCCATTGATTTGTGATAAAGCTGATTCTGAACAAACTCGTCTGTGAGATGAACGTGTTCTAACACATTTGTAGTCAATGAAATGTCAACACGACCGTACATATTTAACCATTTAATTTCCATAATTTTAGTGGAAGCCGAGCTTCCCTTGCAGTCTATGAGAAATCACCTCTGATTATTCAATAATTCACTTTTTTTGCTTTTACAACTTTTCAGAAGTTCGCTTCAAATTGTCTCGACAATTTATGGCAACTCGGATGACTTTGTAATGATACTTTTTTCACCACAACACAAAAGATCTGAGTGTCAGTCATTATTTTGTACTGACAGACGAGCTCCTCGAACAGCAGGAAGTTAAAGAATTATTCCTTTATATTGTGTCCAGATGTGAAATGTTTCCTTTGCATCTTTTTGTGGCCAATCGGCTGAACGTGCCCTGTGTCGACTGTAACATTGCCAGCTTCTCTTTCATGCAGGTGAGTAAAATTAATCACTGAACCACCTCTATTTAAAAACATGCAAAGTCCGGTCCAGTCACTAAGGTTACATTCAGACTGCAGCCAAATGTGGCCCAAATCTGACTTTTTGCCGCTATTTGACCTGTATCTGACCTGTTAAAGATAGTCTGAACGGCACAAATCTGATTTTTTTCAAATCCAACCCAGGCCACTTTCATATGTGGTACTGAATCCAATACATATCGGATATTTTGCAATGCGACGTCAGTCTGAACGGCCAGGTCGCATTTATCCGACCTTTACCTTATTGAAACGCCAGTACAGCACGACTGCAACACGCTTGCGGACAGATATAGGTCGCCGGAGATGAGTGTCTTGTTGTGAGAGTGTCACGGAGAGGCGGTCACAGATATATTTAAAAGTTCTTCTTGTCATTCCAAAATTATGAATGAAATCTGTTTCAGTGAAGCCGCTAACATCACTATCCCACCACTCCTGACTCCGACTCTGCATCCAAATACTCCGTTGTACAGATGTAGCAGCCATTGCACCACAAAAGGCTGTATTAAAAAACCTGGCTCTCCTCTTTTTTAATCTTCTACCTAAAATTATTTGACTGTAATGGTGCTGACTTCAGTTGTAGAGAAACTTTATCAGAGCCAAACACACGCCGATATGAAATACCTCCATATTTACTTCCGTAAACACAGTGTGTGCTGTGTGGTCACGTATTACATCAGGACCTCTTTTGTGAATGCGGGTCGCTTCAGGGTTGCATTCAGTTCATACTGAGAACTGATAGAAGTCACATTTAATTTGTAATATGAACGAGCACACAAAAATTCAGATTTCACAAAAAAAAACAAATTCAATTCAATTCAATTTCAATTCAACTTTATTTGTATAGCCCAATATCACAACAAGGTTATCTCAAAGGGCTTTACAGAGTCAGTTAGAGTAAACAACAGTCAAATGAACAGCAAGAAAATGAGTAGTGTCCAGGGCATCCCCCGTCCTTAGACCCTCCTTCTCGGCAAGGAAAAACTCAAAACCCAGTGGGAAAAGGGAGAAACCTCGGGGAGAACCACAGTGAAGGAGAGATCCACTCCCATGGACGGACAGGCTATAGATGCACCAGGACTGATGGACGTCCATTTGCAGATGTAGTTCTAGTCTACAAGGATGCAGTAGGGTGGACACATGGGGGGTCCATCCCGCTGGATGAGACAGGCAGGGGCGAGGAGGCCCATCCACAGTGGTGAGGCCGAGGACGTCCATCCAGACAGGTGGGGGAGGGGGTCAGGACACAGGACAGGGCAGGACACAGATGGGTCAGCGCAGATCCTGCCATCATTGGCTCCCAAGTGGTTACAACTGAAAAAGTAGCCACTCCCCCGGAGGGGAGTGGGGAAAGGGGACATCGGGTGAATAGCACTGCACAAACTAAGTTGGCTAAATATTAAAAATATAAGTGCAGACCAGAATGGTACGTAGAACCAGAAACAGGAGATAGGACTCAGTGCCTGTACTTCCCCCAGCATTCTTGCTCCTAGGGCAGCTTAGACTGAACTATGGGTTTAGTCTGGTTTGAACTAGCCTGACCATAAGCTTTTTCAAATAGGAATGTTTTTAGCCTGACCTTAAATGTAGAGACTGTGTCGGCCTCTTTAATGTTAACTGGAAGCTGATTCCATAAAACAGGAGCTTGGTAACTAAAGGCTCTAGCTCCTACTGTACTTTTACAGACCCTGGGAACTACCAGTAGACCTGCATTCTGAGAACGAAGGGTTCTGTTGGGATGGTACGGCACCAGAGCATCTCTGAGATAAGAGGGGCCCATACCATTAATGGTCTTGTATGTGAGGAGGAGGATTTTGAATCTAATTCTAAACTCAATTGGAAGCCAGTGAAGGGCTTGGAAAATGATGAAAATTGTGCATTAAGACCTGCTGTCTGAACGTAGCCTAAGTGAAAGTACATTCACTTCAAACATTGTGTGTCCTGGTTGGAGCGCCAATGTGTTAAAAGCAAGACAAAGTTTCCAAAATGCAGTGGAATTAGAGGCTGCAAACAAACCAAACTGACCTGTCACAAAGGCAAAGCAGCAGTGCATTAAACTACTACATTTAGTTACTGCCCTGAGGGAGAGAGACAGAAAAAAACATCTACAGAAAATAATCACAACTTTATTTTCTAATGCAGTTTTTAGTTTGAACTTTTTTTAGTTTTGCCAGTTAAGTAAGTAAGTAAGTAAGTAAAACTTTATTTATATAGCACTTTTTAAAACAACATGTTACAAAGTGCTTCACATAAAGGGGAGATAGACCAAATCAAATCAAATTTTAAGCCAATTTACAGAAACCCAACAGAATCCTCCAGGAGTAAACACTTATGACTGGTGACAGTGGCGAGGAAAAACTTCCCTTTAACAGCAGAAACCTCGAGCAGACCCAGACTCCTGAAGGATGGACGTCTGCCTTGGCCAGTTGGGGTTAAAGAGCAAGAGTAAAGGAGGAGAAAAGAGAGAGTGATAGAGATAGAGAGAGACAGGGGGAGAGGGGGGAAGTAGGGGGAGACGCATGCACAGATAACTGAACTAGAATATCTATAGAACAGTATAATAAACACTATCGTAACTACAGGGGTTGGACAAAATAATGGAAACACCTTAAAAAATCAACAAAATATAATTTAATATGGTGTAGGTCCGCCTTTTGCGGCAATTACAGCCTCAATTCTCTGATGTATTGATTCATACAACTTGTGAATTGTTTCCAAAGGAATTTTAAGCCGTTCTTCAGTTAGAATACCCTCCAACTCTTTTAGAGACGATGGCGGTGGAAATCGACGTCTTACTTGAATCTCTAAAACTGACCATAAATGCTCAATAATGTTGAGGTCTGGGGACTGTGCCGGCCATACGAGATGCTCAACTTCATTAGAATGTTCCTCATGCCATTCTTTAACAATTCTAGCTGTATGGATTGGGGCATTATCATCTTGAGGTGAAGGTGTTTCCATTATTTTGTCCAACCCCTGTATATGGATAAGTGAGTGATGACGATAAAGGTGGAGAGAGGCAGGACCACAGCAGCAGGTCCAGAGATGATCTTAGGAAAACCAGTGATGATCCAGGGAAAACCTGTGATGATCCTGGGAAAACCTGTGAGGTGATAAAGCACAGAGACTCCAGGGAAGAAGTCAAGTCAGTAACATGAATTCACTGGGACGTAAACAGAAGAGATTTAATGAAATGCTTGTTCATAAAAGTGAGTTTTTAAGAGTCGCTTGAAGGTGTCTATAGAATCTGATGATCTGATGTAATGGGGAAGACAATTCCAGAGGGTTGGGGCCAGAATTGCAAAAGCACGGTCAGCTTTTGTTGAGAAGTTGGAGCGGGGGATGGATAGGAGGTTAATGTTTGATGAACGGAGTGGTCGTGGCGGTGAGTAGGGAACTAGGAGGTCAGAAATGGAACTGGGGGTGAGGTTGTGCAGGGCTTTAAAAGTAATTAGGAGTATTTTGAAGTGGATGCGGAATTTTATTGGTTGCCAATGTAGGGATGTGAGTACTGGAGTGATGTGGGACCGACGACTGGTGCGTGTTAACAACCTGGCGGCTGAATTTTGAACTAACTGTAGACGATTAAGGGAGGACTGGTTGAGGCAGGTGAAGAGTGAGTTGCAATAGTCTAGACATGAGAAAATGAAGGTGTGGATGAGGAGCCCGTGGTCAGAAGCGAACCTAGTTTTGTATGTATAATGGTGATCTCCCTGGCACAAAGAGGGGGAATAAATAACAAAACCAAAAAAGTGGTGCCAGGCACAACAAACCCTGCCCCTCGAACGTATTGTAGCTTATTTTGGCATTGATCCAGTTGATGTTCATGTCTATACGTATGGTGATGTCAGCATTTCAATTACCTCTATATACAGTGTGTGCCAAGTTCAAGTAAATTCAAGTCAAGTTTAAGTAAATTGAAACAAAATTGACGTTTTTATAGATATTTGAAATTTCGCTCATTATAAGTAAATGGGAGAAGAAACAAGATTTTTAAAATTCGTAAAAAATTTGAACATTGACCTACTTTTCCCAAAATGTAATGTCATCTATTCTGGGTCACTGGCAATCTATAAACCCAAATTGGCATGAATCCAACCAACAGTTTTGCTGCTACAGACATTTGAAATTTCACCCATTATAAGCAAACGGGAAAAAAAAGATTTTAAAAATTCCTTAAAAATTTTGACTTTCACCTACTGTTCCCAAAATGTAATGAGATCTATTCTGTGTCACTGGTAATCTACAAACCAAATTTGGTATCAATTCAACCAATAGTTTTGCTGCTAGAGTGTTAACAAAGAAACAAACAAACATACAAACCAAACCAAAAACAATACCCCGTACCTCCCCTTCGGGGGCAGGGTAATAAACAAACAGGAAATCAACATCAGCACTGTCTATCGGACATATTGGCATTTTACATATCGATATGTATCCAGAATTTGCAATAGGTGCATATCTGCAAAAACAGGAAAACACAGTGAATGACTTTTAGTAGTAAATGAGCTAAATATGTGAAGTACACTGTCTGTTTAACAAATACAGTGAGATTATATTTACTTCCAATGCTGTGTGTCCTGTCTAAAATAACTCTTATTCTTTTTCTCTGCAGTTCACAAAAGCAGCCATAATCTGAGGATCAAACAGGAGCTCAGCTGAATGAACCAAAGAAACATTTTACCAGATGTTTGGTGGCACTGACAGAACATAAACAGTAATAACTCCACTGCCCATCATTACGAACACATCTTTACCATTGAAAGAGAATCAATACTGGAAATACAATGCTGTATATCTGAGTTTGTTTTGTCTTTTGTTCTTCTATCCCTGTTAGTATTTCTGGATCTTGTCCTGTTTATACACTGCCCAGCCAAAAAAAAAAGTTGCACATGTAGTATTTCCCTGCACCGCCTTTGGTTTTGATTACAGGAGACATTCACTGTGACATCTTTTTTGCCACATAATGCTTATGTAGAGTCACAATAAGGTTCATGATATTTTGTTGTTGTTGTTGTTTGGGTTGTCCCATTTCATAGGGGAGTCTTTCAACCCCTAACCCTAACCCTTGCAGCTCCGTTTAAAGGGGTAGTGCCAAGCGTAAGGGCCAAGGGCGAGGGGTAAGGGGTGAATTGGGATTGGGCCTTGGTATGATGAATGAAATTACAATCCACAAGAACGATAGTGAATTGAAATAAACATTAACAAAAAAAAAAAAAAAAAAACACCCACATTTAAAATAGGAAAAAAATAGAAAACAGAGCACACACAGATTTAAAATAGGAATAGAAAACAGAGCAAAGTGCAGATGATAACTAGAAGCACTCGGAGAGCGCAGACCTCCACCAAGGCTGATCAGTGGCCCCCCCTGTGGGCCCCCCCCACGCCAAGGAGGTTATGCTTTTGCCAGGGTTTGTTTGTTTGTCTGTCTGTTTGTCTGTCCGTTAGTGTGCAACATAACTCAAAAAGTTATGGACAGATTTGGATGAAATTTTCAGGGTTTGTTGGAAATGGGCCCCCCCGTGGGCCCCCCCACCCCCGATCACCACCAAAATTTAATCATTTCTTCCTTATCCCATTTCCAACAAACCCTGAAAATTTCATCAAAATCTGTCCATAACTTTTTGAGTTATGTTGCACACTAACGGACAGACAAACAGACAGACAAACAAACAAACAAACAAACCCTGGCAAAAACATAACCTCCTTGGCGGAGGTAATAATAAGAACTAGAAAAGCACTCGGAGAGCGCAGACCTCCGCCAAGAGCAAAAATTCCCCACATAATCGGTGATACAAATCCTACATTTATTTTTTAAAATAAAATCCGCCTTCTGGATCAGATCCAGATCAGCCTTTGAAATGTGATAGAGGACCCCATTGTAAATTCCTGAGTTAAATTTCATGAGTTTTGGTCAATAATTAAGCGAGATATTGGGAAACGAAAATGTTGGCCCCATTTTACCGCAATGTTAACGAAAATTTCAAAGTGATCCAGAATCCAGGATTTCTTCCGGATCACCCCCAAAAGTCAATCATTTCTTCCTAATCCCATTTCCAACAAACCCTGAAAATTTCATCCAAATCTGTCCATAACTTTTTGAGTTATGTTGCACACTAACGGACAGACAAACAAACAGACAGACAAACAAACCCCGGCAAAAACATAACCTCCTTGGCGGAGGTAAATATACTGAGAGTCAATAGAAACTTTGAGGTAGAAATGTCTGCATATTTCTACTTGTAGGGGGGTTGTAATTATTCATTGTGGATTTATTGATGACTTAGTGCTTGGGTAGTTGAGAGAATGATGAGTTGTCATGTTGTCACGGTTCGTTGCATATGGGTTGGTCTCTTTGCAAAAGTGGACCAAATACAGATTTAGCAATACTCAATGGGTATCTGCACAATTTGAGGATTGGTTTTGAAGGCTTATATAAAGGCCCAAAAAAGGCCACCATTGTTAGTCCAATGAACGAAACCTGGTTGAACACCACAACACCACAGGCTCTGTTGACCATAGACCACGTCCAGGGCGAGAGAGAGTGACAACTCCCGACCCGGACCACTATATCCGGTTGCAACACCTGCAACCACCAGCAGCTGATCCAGGCGCTACAGCAAGAGTGGAATAGGGTTCCGCAGGACACCATCCGACACCTAGTCCGAAGCATGCGCCAACGGATCGCCGCCTGCATCGAAGCAAACAGAGACCATACCCGGTATTGACTGTTGTGACTTTGTGTTTGGCAGGTGCCATTTTCTTTTGTTAAGTTTTTTGTTCTGAAATTATTCTTGAAACTTTAGATTTTTGTTTCTGTATTCCAATATCCTAAACCAGGCATGCCCAAAGTCCGGCCCGGGGGCCAATCACGGCCCGCGGTCAGATTTTCTACGGCCCACAGCTTGGGTTTTATAATGTATTATTTATGGCCCGCATGGACTGTTGATCCGAGTACATGAATCATAAAAGGTTCAAATGCAGTTTCTCCTTTCCCCTCATGGTGGCAGCACCACTCTAACTCTATCTGGCTCTGTGACTTTGCCGTGAACCCTTTTCGCTAATTTCTAACCATGGCGCCTCTAAATAAAAAAATGAAAGTTGACAGTGAGGGCCGCCGCTTCCAGGAGAGATGGGAATTACAATTTTTTTCACTGAAAATCGAAGTGATTGTGTTTGCCTAATTTGTCAACAGACTGTTGCCTTGTTTAAGGAATTCAATGTAAAGAGACACTAGTAGATAAAACATGCTAATGCATATGACAAGCTAGCAGGGAGTGAGCGCTCCGAAAAATTGGAGCAAATTCCAGCTGCTTTAAACTCACAACAGTGACTCTTCATGTGAACCTGAGTTCAATGAATTCACCACCAGGACAGGCTAACAAGTTGCCAGGTTAGTTGCCTCTAACTGCTGGTGTGATGTACTTGTAGATGTGACACAAATATTACTTTCTGAATGATTTTGTGGAAGACAAGAGTAAGAGTCATATGTTTTCATCTTAAACGTTAACAGACTTTGCATTACTGAGTAATATATGAGTAATGATTACTCATATAAGTCATGTTTAAAATGAATGTGGGGTTAAGATTTTTATCAACTTCTTGGACGTTTCAGATACTCCACACAGTTTGTTCTATGTTATCTGATTCCAGATGTGAAAGGAAGGCAGAAATTTTTTTTTTTTTTTTTTTTTTTAATTTGTTCACACCTGAGTGGCGTAGATTTGGTTACATTGCCATTTAAAAAAATGATATTGTGACAATGAAAATAAAATTGTTGTAGAACAGCGCTTTTATATGTAATTTTTACTGTTTAAAAAACGTCCGAAGGGACCACTGGCCCCTGGCAATGTCCACATTATCAGATCTGGCCCTCTTTAAAAAAAGTTTGGACACCCCTGTCCTAAACAAATGAGTCATATGAAAAAAAATCCAGTTCAGGGTTTCAAAATAAAAATTATGTCGAAAAATATGGTCTCAAAGTTTTCATTGACTGTGAGTGTAAGTCAACATGGAAGAGGAAAAATGGCTGATATCTAAACACATTATTGCACATTATATTACAGTAATTACACTTTATATTGTGTAAGTAGACTGCAGTGCTGTGTTGTAGTGTTATTATATTGCAGCACCGGAGTGGGTTATTGAACTTACATGAATACACAGTTATTATTTATGACAAACTTGAATCCTTTAGAAGAATGACATCTCAGAAGATGAGATAGATGACTAGCTCTAACAAACATTTGTCTATTTTTTAGCAGTTGATCTCTAAGCGGTGAACCTCCTTTGAAATCACAGTCATAGGGAGTTCATTTCCAAATCACCCACAATCCAGATGTGATACTAGACCTGTGTTAATATGGGGTAATTTGCGGTAATTTGCGGATTTAATATTTCAAACACAAGGCTCTTCCTTAGGTATGTATACATGTACTGAGTGGGTGTAGTGCTCAGTATTCACAATATTGTCACTCCTTTTTTTCTTCTTTTTCAGACTGATGCTGAGGACCAATAGGTGATATGTCACATGGTTTTGCCGTATAGATCGGGAGTAGTTAAGATTCTCTGCATGTATCTGAAGTCTGACAAAGAGACTTGTCCTTGAAACATTACATTAGCTTAGTGGTTGCCAAATGGCAAACTCCAGTTCAAATCCAGACTCAAAAATATGTTTGTTTTTTTTGTTTGTTTGTTTTTTTATGAAAGATTATGTATCTATGCTAAAGTGTAACCTGAAGGACAGAAGAGAGCCTTGCTGCAAATCTCATACATTTTGTTCAGGAGGTACAGTATGTGACAAGAACCATGTTAAACTGAGAACAAAAATCCTAAGTAATGCATCTGTATTTGTGCAAAAGGGTTGACTCACTGGATCTAGAGTACTCTGAGTAGCAAAGAAAAACATTGGATGGGATGTGTTTGGTATGTGGATGTTTCCATTTGCCACTCTATTAGATGCTTTTCATTCATCACTGATCCTATTGAGATGAATACGTCTTCCGCTCTGTTGTTTTATGTTAGTAAGATGTCGGTTCTACATGTGCCTGTAGAACCGTTCCATGTTCCTTGGTGATGATTCTACAACAGTGGCGATTTCTCATCGACTGCAAGGGAGGCCCGGCTGCCCCTAAAATTACGAAAATTAAATGGTTAAATATGTTCGGTTGTGTTGACATTTTATTAACTACAAATGTGTTAGAACACATTCATCTTAAAGATGAGTTCGTTCAGAATCAGCTTTATCACAAATCAACGGATGCGATGTTCACCTCTCATACATTCCTGTTGCGCTGTTTTCTCATTCGATCTCTGCTCAGTGCATTTGTCCGTAGACTGCGGGCGTCTCTGGGCTTCAACGGGACTGGGTGGAACAGTTTTTTTCATTGCCTCAAAACTGGACGGTAATTGGATAAATGCCACGATGTTGTCCCGCCCCCGGACACCGGCGTCTCTGGGGGTGAATGGAGCTGTGGGTGGAGCTCGGCTGGGCTGGACGCCAGAATCACACGTGCTGATTGGAGGATCAGTCGAAAGGCTGAATCCCGTTTGATTGACAGCTGTTTTCAGATCTACTCCTTCACTGACACAGTTCAGTTTAATACCGTCGCACATTCTGCTGTGAAATCAAGAGAGAAACCACTACGAAATTACTCGTTCATTTCTTGCACTGTAAATAAAACACACTCATTGGACTTCCTTGTTTCAATTTAACATAATTTCAGCGTTTTCTTGCTTCAGTTACATAATTGAATCATTTCTTATTCGAGTTTAATATCGTTTTGTAGATAGTTAAATCAATCAAACTGTCGGCTAGGTCGGAGTGAAAGGAGCATCTGTTGTTTAAAAAGGCTGAAGTCTTACACCCACAACACACTGGGCCAAGGCAATCTAAGCGGAGAGGACACTGGTCCAGTCCCTGGAAAAGACGCCTACTTGGTACGATAAGGTCACTGAGCATTTTCTTAAAAAGGAACGGAGGGCCGAAAGTATGTTTAAATAACTTGACTTTTTTTTTTTTTTCTGTTTTGATGTAAGCCGACAATGAGCTTCCCCTGTCTGAAAGACGAGCAACCACCACTGTTCTACAAGTCACGTCATGTGAAGTAATGTAACACCATTCTATCTGAAGACGTTCCCTTATTTGGTGTTTGACAGTAGAGGTGGAGAGAACTATCCAACACATGGGTTCAAACGTTTGCGTAGGTGTTGAATTAGGTCTGGAGCTGGTTGCACTGAAGTCCAGACTCTGGAAGAGACCACTTCCAACCGGTTTTTCTTTTCCTTTGTGTGCCTGTAGATCAGGGTTTTTCAACCTTGGGGTTGGGACCCCACGTGGGGTCACCTGGAATTCAAATGGGGCCTCCTGAAATTTCTAGTAATTGATAAAAAATAAATAAGTAATTAATAATAATAATAATAATAATAATAATAATAATAATAACTTATCAATAAAAAATATATGGTGAGTTGAGAGAGACAATCACAATACATGAAAGACATGACAAATTGTGAAGCTGAAACTGAAGCACCGTGGTACTGTTTATCTGTCAAGTGTTCATTGTGGTCAGTTTCAGATGCTGCAGCTCTTTCATAATTCATAGTTTGAGTTCTTGTTTATTCAGTATTAATTGTCAGACTTGTAAATCCAAGCTGGACTGACTGTACATATCCTGACCAACGAAAATAAAATTCTCACTTTGTGCAGTAATCTACACCTGGCTTTCCTGCCTCCGTCTATAATAATATACAACTGAAAAGTTTTGAGAGAAAATAAAACAAAAAATAAAACATAGAAACATAGAAAGGATTAAGATATGAAGACCAAATTTGGTCCATGAAATCTTTCACATATCTTAATCCTATCCACTAAATTTCTTGGTCATAGCAATCTTTTTCCCTGTTTTACAGGTCCCTGAATTTTCTGTATCAATTGTTTGCTGAAAAATGGAAAAACGTGAGTATGGGGCTGATTTGTGACTATGAATGAGACTTGGGTCCATCACTATCAGCCTGAGACCAAGGAGCAGTCAAAACAATGGAAACATCCCATGTCACCAACCCCAAAGAAGGCAAAGGTCGTACACGTACTTGAAATAAAAAAGCTATAAAAAGTACAAATTTAACAATTTAACATTTTAACCCTTTGATGCATGAATTATGAGAACCTTAGTCAAGATTTTTTTTTTTTCTGGAGTGTTTTTATACCTCCTTTGGCAGAAAAAAAAATTGCGATCGAGTTTTTTTTTTTTTTTTTTTCATGGAGTTACAATAATGTACATGCATTTAATTTTTTAAGTAAATAAATATGTATTTAAAACCCAATATCAGAAAGTAAAATGAAAACAATGAAATAAAAACATTTTTAAGGCCGCTAATTTGATGTTTTCTCACATTCTAACAGACTCTAATGCTAGTTATTACCTCATATAATATGCAAAAAACAACTCTTTTTGTCTAACAAATAACTGATTTACATTTAAACATGTTACTGCAGATCAGGTTTATCAAGAACAGCAAAGTTATAGTAATGGTATGAATTGCAGTGTATTATGGGATGATGCATAAGTGTCCACTGTGTTGGCTGATATGGAACTAAAACAACAAAACCTATGAATATACAAGAGAACAGCTGGAGAAGAACTGTCCACTGGAGTGACCACAATGCATGAAAGGGTTAAACTTGTAAATTAATGGGTTGATAGAGTTGGTAAAGCGGCTCATCCAATAACCAAAGGGTTGGTGGTTCGAATCCTGGCTCTGACTGTCCATATGTCCATGGAAGACACTGAACCTGGTGATTTTGGAAAGTGCTTTGGACACCATGAAGATGTGTAAAATGTGCTAAATAAGTACAGTCCATTTACCATTTAAATCTATGTTTAAAATGTTATATCTACATGTTACCTCTTAAATATGTTTACAGTTGGATGTGTTTTTTTTACAGTATTGTTCTGGAAACCACGACTGCCATTTTTTTTTCCGTTAAAACAACAGGATTTTTTTTACAGTGTACATTTAAGCATTTGCTTGAAAAGTGATCAAAAGCAATTATCCCATAAAGACCCAAATATACACCGACCAAAAGCATCTACTGATCTAAAATGTTTAATACCTGTAGATCCACTAATCCTATCAATACATGTAAATAACTGGTGTAAAATACAGTTTGTCATCGTTTCATGGTCATCAGATATGACCCATTTGGACGTTCAGAGGCGTCATTTACATAAACCTTCATTGTCAGGATTTCATGGAGGACTGTTCCAGTGTCCAGGATCCTCCAAGGACTGAGACCTTCGATTGGAGAAATTTCAAAGATGCATCTGTGGATCCTTCATGTCCTTAGCACTATTTAACTACCCACAATCCTCTGGACCAGTCTCTGAAAAAAGCCATTTGGACATTCAGAGGCTTCGTAGTAAACATGGAAACACCATCATCTTCTACAACATTGCTTCACCAGTAAAGCCCATGGAGTTGGATCAATGACAATGGATGGAGACACTTAGTTTATATTCAGTTAATGATAGATTTTACTGAAAAAGTCACTTTTTCTTCAGTTTTCTCTTTTTTTGGTATAATCATCCTCAAATCCAATCTCAACATTATGATTAAAGTACATGATCAGTAAATGAAATATAGAAAATTACCTAATTTTGAGTGAAAACAGCAAAACAAAGAGGATGATATTATAATAAATGGTGATGAATTACTCAAGAAAGATTAAATAGAAAAAGTCATTTGCAAACTGCCACAAAAGTCGCATTTGTTAAAACAGTCTGTCATCAAAAGTTACCTCACCAACATTGTTAGAAGCACAATATATTCTTCAAAATAATTCTCTTAACTACTTTTGGTAGATATTGTGTTTTTGTTTGACATCAATTCATTTTTCTTCAATCAGTTAACTTTGGTTTATATTCATTTAATGATATATTTTACTGAAAAGTCCTTTTTTCTTCAGTTTTCTCTTTTTTTTGGTATAATCATCCTCAAATCCAATCTCAACATTATGATTAAAGTACATGATCAGTAAATTAAATACAGAAAATCACCCAATTTTGACTGAAAAAAAGCAAAACAAAGAAGATGATATTATAATAAATGGTGATGAATTACTCAAGAAAGATTAAATAGAAAAAAACATTTGCAAACTGCCACAAAAGTCACATTTGTTAAAACAGTCTGTCATCAAAAGTTACCTCACCAACATTTTTAGAAGCACAATATATTCTTCAGAATAAATCTCTTAACTATTTTTGGCACATATCATGTATTTGTTTGACATCAATTCATTTTTCTTTTTATCAATAAACTTTGGTTTATATTCAGTTAATGATATATTTTACTAAAAAGTCCTTTTTTCTTCAGTTTTCTCTTTTTTTTATATAATCATCCTCAAATCCAATCTCAGCATGATGATGAAAGTACATGATCAGTAAATTAAATATAGAAAATTACCTAATTTTGAGTGAAAACAGCAAAACAAAGAGGATGATATTATAATAAATGGTGATGAATTACTTAAGAAAGATTAAATAGAAAAAAACATTTGCAAACTGCCACAAAAGTTGCATTTGTTAAAACAGTCTGTCATCAAAAGTTACCTCACCAACATTGTTAGAAGCACAATATATTCTTCAAAATAATTCTCTTAACTATTTTTGGCAGATATCATGTATTCGTTTGACATCAATTCATTTTTCTTTTATCAATATTCATTCATATTCACTGTAGGTAGTGTGTGTGTTTCTAGGTAGTTTTGGATATGCTACAGAGACAGTTGTAAATTGCACATTAATTAGGTTAAATACAAATGAATAAAACATTGGAATTGATTTTACAGATACATCTTTTCAAGTGGTTTTAACAAAGACCAGACTTCATGTTTTTATAAATTAAACTGGGAATATGTTGGCAGAGCGGTGTGCTGGCTGGGTCACAAAACAGATTTTAACATACACTGTCTAAACCAAGCCATACAAGTTTAATGTTGTGTGTTGCCCAGGGCTGCCATGTATAATTAAGGTATTTCTGTGGGTTCTTCCCCCCCTTCAACGTCTGCTCGACAGATAGGGAATTAGGTGGGAAAAGTAGGTTTGAATCACTCACAGAGATGAAAATTTGTGCTGATACGAAGGGAGGTGTGATTTAAAATTGTATCCCGGATGAGATATAAAAGAAAATCCAATTTTTACCATTTCAGTTTGTACAGCAGCGGCCAAGTATGAGTTTTCTAACCCTCCGTCTCCGTTACCGGTACTACTCACATAAATCCACCATGACTTGCAAGTCTTGTAGAAGTTTCAAGAAGTCCAATCCTCTTAAAGAAGTCCCAGTCTCTACATTACGGTACAGTAAGTGTGTCACAGTTGCGGTAATGACCTTGATGATTCTGCCACTCTGCAAAACCCGGTGATGGGGCCATTCCAGCACATCAATTATGAGAAGCGTTTGTTGAGGTAATGTGCAGCACGCAAGGCAATGGGCGGGGGTGGGCAAGACCTGCTGCACTATTCATGTCACCATCTGCTCCCTTTCAGACAGTCTTGCTCCACAGGCCTGTGGGTTCTGGAACGAGGCCGTGGGGCTGCGTCCCTGGTCCAGTTCCTCCAGCAGTGCTTGGAGCCGCTGCACAATCATATGATTTAGACGCCAACATTGCCGCCCTCAACTGCTTCCAGTCTCAGCAATACTACAGCGTGCAGTACAAACAACCAGGCACAATAGGAAAAAAGAATGGGTGGGAGGGGGGAGGGGGGGCAGCGGGGGTAAACATAGGCAACGGGGGACTTCCACAGCAATAACAGGGATCAATAAAAACGCACAAGGATGACAGCTGAAAGGCGTCGTCATATAAGATCCCAAAGCCGATGTTAGACGCCGACTACATGAAATATAAAAGCTGCTGAAATAGGAAAAGATGACTTGCATTGTGTTTCTTATCTTTTCATTAGGCTGAAAAAAGGACCTGTTGCATCCCTTAAAGACAGGGGTGGCAAACTCATTTTGGGTCAGGGGCCATATTTAGCCCAATTTGATCTCAAGTGGGCCCGACCAGTGAAATAATGACTTAATAATGTATAAATAATGACAAATCCAAGTTTTTCTTTCTGTTTTAGTACAAAAAACCCCCAATTAAATTATGAAAATATTTACATTTTACAAAAAAGATGTGAATAACCTGAAAAAACAGAAATTTCATTTGAAAAATTAGTGCAGTTTTAACAATATTATGCCTCGACTTATTATTTATACATGTACATTACACACAATGTTACATAAATATTTGGTAACAGGCAGAATATTATTAAAATTTTGGAGTTTGGAACTAAAATTTGAACAATTTCTACAACATTACATCTCTTATTATTATTAACACAACTACAGATCACAGTGGATCCATAAATGCACAAAACATTTAGTAACAGGCAGAATATTGTTCAAACTGCACATTTCGGGTTGTTCATCTTTGCTTTTATTTATGTATTTATTTGTGTTTTTTTGTGAAAGAATAGTTTTGTAAATGTAAGTATTTTCACAGTGTAGTGTTATTTTTTGCACTTAAATTTTTTCCACATAATTGTCATTATTTATGGGTGATTGTGTTGTTATTTTTTCTGTAGATCACATTGGTCTGTATGTGGAACCTGAACCCAAATCATTTTGACAACCTTGACTTTTCAGGTTAATTTTAGCACTTTCGTCCCGCAGGCCAGAATGGAACCTTTGGCGGGCCAGATTTGGCCCCCGGGCCATATGTTTGACACCTGTGCTTTAAGAGGTGTCTCCATACTGTGACAAACAAATCTGAGGTTCTTCAAACCTTTGAAGAACTGTGAAAACTAAAAAACAAGAAAATGTTAATTAGGTGTGTTTCTGTAACCAGATTCAGAGCAAATAAACTAGGTTCCATGGTGTCAATAGATACAGGCAACGATACGACTGTAATGTAAAGAGAAGATGACAGAAGTATAGCACTAGTTCACTTTTGTCTAATACACAGATTGGCCAAAAGAACATGTCCACCTGATTTGACCAAACAAATAGTCCAGGTCCTTCCATTGGAAAATTCACTGTAGTGATTAATATGTTTCTGTTGCAACGAGTTCTTTAACCCTTTATCGGGCGAGTCATATCCAAATACATTACAAGACAGTGACAGCAACAGTTCCAGTAAGGACAGTGAGTCACCAATCTCAGGTCTAATGTGGTCCACAGGGTCTGTAAGGTCCACCTCTGCATGAACAGTGAGTGCATGAACAGTGAGTGGACCTGCCATGAAGTAATGGTACTAATGTAAGGAATGATGTTCAAAGGGATAATGTGGATGTGGACAGGGGTCTGGATCAGCACTTCTGTTGTTGTAATGTTGTAAAAATCCCCTGAAATACCTCTGCTGGACTTCATTTGTTAAGTGGAAATGAAAATGAAAATAAAAATTTGATTGCAAAAAAAAAAAAAAAAACTTTAATCAGAGCTTTTATGAACATCTACATCAGGAGTGTCCAGTCCTGGTCCTTGAGGGCTGGTATCCTGCATGTTTTAGATGTTTCCCTCTTCCAGCACACCTGACGATCATTATCAGGCTTCTGCAGAGCTTGATGATCGGCTTATTATTTGAATCATGTGTGTTGGAAGAGGGATACATCTAAAACATGCAGGACACCAGCCCTCGAGGACCAGGATTGGACACTCCTGATCGACATGATTAGTAAATTAATAAATATAGGAAAAGACCTGATTTTCACTGAAAAAACACAAAATACAGACGATAACATGGGGAGCAGAGCATTCAGCTGCTCTGCTCCCCAACTCTGGAACTCCTTGCCACCGGATCTAAGAAACATCACTTCACTCCCTCCCTTCAAATCCAAACTCAAAACACATCTGTTTAGAACCTCTTTCTCTTTAACTGCACTGTCCAATTTTAACCTGCCTTTTATTTTTTACTCTGTTGTATTGCTTGTTTTATACTTTCCTGTTTTACTGTACGATGTCCTTGAGTGCCAAGAGAGGCACCTATAAATAAAATGTATTATTATTATTATTATTATTATTATTGTTATTATTATTATTATTATTATTATTATTATTACAGTAAATGGTGATAAATCACTTTAAGGAAGTTTAAATAGAGAGAAAAAATCATTTGGGAATTGCCATAAAAGTAACATTGGGTCCTTACGGGTTAGTAGTTGCATGGCACAAGGTGGTCCAAACCAAAATTTCCAGCCTAATATTGCATGTTTGAATTTCTGTTTGGCCAGGCAGTCAATTAAAGAGAAAAGTGTTCCTATTCTGATTGAATTATTTTCAAAAAGAGAAAATAACCTCAAGTAATAATGAATTTTTCCCTTTTTTTGGGTAAATATTGAATTTTACAATTTCAACAAACAATTCCCAATCACAAAACTTCAGAATACACATTAACCCTTTAATGTATGAATTATGAGAAACTTAGTCAAGATTTGTTTTCCTGAGTCTTTTTTTTTTTTTTTACTTTTTAGGTACGAATTTTTTTAAATGGACCTGTTTTTTATCGAGTTACAAAAATCTCCACTCAGCTGGGCACCATGCGGTTCATTTATTTTTTAAGCAAAGAAACATTTAAAGGGAAAATATCAGAAAGTGACAAACAACACTACAAAACAAGAAGTTAAGGATATTTCTTATTTTTCTGTCTTTTTTTTTTTTTTTGTCATTTTTACCATTTGTAAATAAAACTATGTCTGGTCATTAAAAAAAATGCGTTTCAATTCAATTCATTAAAAAAAAAAAAAAAGTAAAAAGCGCTGTGCAAGAATCCCAACTGAAAAAAGTAGCCCAAAAATTTTAAATTACCTTAACTTTTTGTTTGTAGTGTATGTGAAAACTATGAAATAAAAACATTTTTAATGCTGCTAATCTGATGTTTTCTCACATTTGAACATACTCTAATACTAGTTATTACTCACTTCATGGAAATAATATGCAAAAAAACCCCAAAAAACTGTTAATTACAGTTTGATAACAACTAGCAATTGATTAATACTAAAATATATCACTGCAGATCAGGTTATTAAGAACAGCAAAGTTACAGTAATGGTATGAATGTCAGTGTATTATGGGATGGTGCATAAGTGTCCACTGTGTAGGCTGATATGCAACTGAAACAACAAAACCCATGAATATACAAGAGAACAACTGTAAAACAGCTGTCCACTATAGTGACCACTATGCATGAAAGGGTTAACCTGTTTAACCCTGACCATATTTTCAGGGGAAAAACGCCTAAAAAGACATACCCAAAGTAAATGAAGAACTACTTCACAATAATAAGGTTCATATGGATGTTCTTGGTGTCTGTGGACATTTAGAGACCTCACAGAATCTATTCCCATCGTCTAAAATATTGTATCTATTACTATGCCTGAGTAAACTGTAACAAACTAAAGGAGAAATTGGAATTTTTTTTATCCTCGCCTGTTTTTTTTTCGGCTGGATTGACAATGATATGCATAAATTAATTGTTTGTGTCGGAGATTTTTAATAGCGTATATTTCACCCCACAAAGATTAAAAATCATGTTTGAACATTAAAGTTTGCACTAAAATACACTTTTGATGCACTTTTATTAACATTAGGGTCTAAACTTTGAGCAAAAGTTGAAAAAAACATTCATTGTCCTGATTTATTATATTTTTATAGTAGATGAATATTAATATAATTTTTTCGGCCCGCGGGCAGGCTGATAGGGCTAAAGGGGTTAAAGGTATTTATGAAAATGCCTCTCATGTTTCCTGAACATATAGTTTAGGTTTGAGCTAAAAATACCAGGTGGTTCATTCATTTTACTGTCTGCATGCTGCTGGTTTTAAACTCTATATTCTAGTATTAGCAGATTTAAATGTAAATGATACTGTCCATGGTTCCTTCCTGTCGGTTCCATGGATATCATTGTGTGGACACCTCAACAAATCATATGAGGGTCCCAGGATGGTTCTGGTGGTCCCAGAGGATGTTTCAAAGTCACTTATCAGAAAAGAGGCTGTTTATTTCCTATTCAGTCAGCCTTTTGTTACTTTTATATTATTTTTAGAGCCCTTTAGATGTGTTTTATAATAAAAAAGGACATATTTTCCACGATGCCTTCCCTTTAACCCTTTCATGTATACTGGTCACTACAGTGGACAGCTATTCTACAGCTGTTCTCTTATATATTCATGTATTTTTTTTTGTTTGTTTGTTTTTGCACATATCTTTATGAAAGTTTTAAGACACTACATATCTTTTCTGACATGAATTGGTAACATTGTGTAGATCTCCCCTGAGCATACTCTCACCCCCAGAACAACAAGCCCCCCCCCCACACACACACAGTTTTCACACAATTAATCTGTAAATACATGTTTCTTCGTTTCAAAAATTAAATGCAAGGTGTCCAACTGAATTGACATTTTTGCAACTTCATGTAAAATAGGTTCATAAGATCATTTTTATTATTATTATTATTAGTAGTAGTAGTAGTAGTAGTAGTAGTAGTAGTAGTAGTAGTAGTAGTAGTAGTATGTCTTTTTTTTAACTTTATTTTGTGTTTTTTATATATTTTTTGTTTATTTATTTATTTATTTTATTTATTTTATTTTTTTTCATAAGAAAATTTTCAATTGCATTGTTTTTTTCATGCCTAAGGAGGAATAAAAACACTCAGGAAAAAAAATCTTGATTAAGGTTCTCATAATTCGTGGATGAAAGGGTTAAACTCCTCCTCTTCTCCTTTATCGACAGCATGACTAAGGAAGCTGTTGACCCCGTGCCCAATATGTCTTTGAGGTGATTAAGACCTGGCAATGGCCTAATTGAAAGCCTGAGTTTGCACTTCCTGGAGTGTGTTTGTAAAGTAAATCCGTGCTCTGATTAAATGTAATATCCACAGTGAATATCTACGAGAAGGTGCTATGTAATGTGATGGAGGCATCTTATCAGTATGCAAATTGAACAGCTCACTTTGCTCATTATATTAAATGAGCCGCGACTGAATGAGTTTGTCTCAATTATTTCAAAGTTGTGCTGCGCGCCCGTTTCACATTGTGGTGTTTTAGCCTCTTATTATTGTTGAGGTGTACGATTCAGGGCTAAGCAGGGCTTGTCACACTCCAGGTTTAGGACGCCTGCAGGTATAAAGCACATGCACATGCACGAACACATACCATAGATTAAATATTGGCCACCCTGTGGGGCGTCAGCTATAAAAGATGACTAAGCCAGGCAATGATATCATTAAAGACTAAAGCAGAGAAATGTATGAGGACACAAAAGGCCAACCTTTACATTGCTCTGTGTGCTGCTGTATAATCTGTTGGCAGGGGGTATGAATAAGCTCACTGCAAGGACAGCAAAGGTGTTGGAAAAGGGTAACAGTGACACAGACCAATGTACTAATGCATCAACATCCTTTCATTCTACCAGTCTGTTTAGTAAAATGTGATATAAAGAGGGACAATATTTTATTTTGACTGACTTTAACTATTACGTAAAGAATATTACAGGCTCTTTTCAATCCTCAGATGCAACATATATGTTTTAACCCTTTCATGCATGAGTTATGAGAACCTTAATCAAGATGTTTTTTTCCCTGAGTGTTTTAATTCCTCTTTAGGCATGAAAAAAACAATGCCACTGATTTTTTTTTTTTTTCTTTTTTATGAACCTACAGGGTGGGGAAGCAAAATTTACAATATTTTGAGGCAGGGATTGAAAGACAGTGTATGACCAATTAGTTTATTGAAAGTCATGAGAATTTATTTGTCACAAGAAAATTGACATAATAGAAAATGTTTTTATTCTATGTGTCCTCCTTCTTTCTCAATAACTGCCTTCACACGCTTCCTGAAACTTGCGCAAGTGTTCCTCAAATATTCGGGTGACAACTTCTCCCATTCTTCTTTAATAGTATCTTGCAGACTTTCTCATAATAGTTTTGCTCATAGTCATTCTCTTCTTTACATTATAAACAGTCTTTATGGACACTCCAACTATTTTTGAAATCTCCTTTGGTGTGACGAGTGCATTCAGCAAATCACACACTCTTTGACGTTTGCTTTCCTGATTACTCATATGGGCAAAAGTTTCTGAAAAGGTATGGATAATAGTGTTAGGTATGATTATGACATCAATATATGTTTGGTTTCAAAACAATTGACGTAGTGCCTGCTGAGAAAAAACAACTAAATGTTCATTGTAAATTTGGCTTCCCCACCCTGTATTTTTCATGGAGTTGCAAAAATGTCCACTCAGTCGGACACAATTTGTTTAGTTTTTAAATCAAAGAAACACGTATTTACTGACAAACTGTGTGAGAACAATGGAATTTTTTTTTAACCCCTTTAGCCCTATCGGCCCGCCCGTGGGCCAAAAATTTTTTATTAATATTCATCGACTATAAAAATATAATAAATCAGGACAATGGATGTTTTTTTCAACTTTTCTCAAATTTTAGACCCTAATGTTAATAAAAGTACATCAAAAGTGTATTTTAGTGCAAACTTTAATGTTCAAACATGATTTTTAATCTTTGTGGGGTAAAATATATTCTATTAAAAATCTCCGACACGAACAATTAATTTATGCATATCATCGTCAATCCAGCCGAAAAAAAAACAGGCGAGGATAAAAAAAATTCCAATTTCTCTTTTAGTTTGTTACAATTTACTCAGGCATAGTAATAGATACAATATTTTAGACGATGGGAATAGATTCTGTGAGGTCTCTAAACGTCCACAGACACCAAGAACATCCATATGAACCTTATTATTGTGAAGTAATTCTTCATTTACTTTGGGTATGTCTTTTTAGGTGTTTTTCCCCTGAAAATATGGTCAGGGTTAAACAGGTTAACCTGTCTTGTCCAGTATCATAACAACAAAAGGGTAGTCTGGCTGCATTTTTGTGCTGAAAAAATTTGCTTTGCCAAGGGAAACTTTAATGAGGCTCCCCTTGATATTCTACTGTCTTTATTATGAGTTTTGTTGAATCACATTTCGATGCCGGACCTGACAACGAAACATGTATTTACTGACATACTGTGTGAAAGCTATGATTTTTTTCTTCTTTTTAATGCTGCTAATCTGATGTTTTGTCATTTTAACATACTCTAATGCTAGTTATTACTCACTTTATGGAGATAATATGCAAAAAAAAAAATGTTTAAAAAAACCCTGTTAATTACAGTCTAATAATAATAACAAGCAGTTGATTTATACTAAAACATGTTAGTGCAGATCAGGGTTATCTAAAGCAGCAAAATTACAGTAATGGTATGAATGTCAGTGTATGGGATGATGCATAAGTGTCCAGTGTGTTGGCTGATATGGAACTAAAACAACAAAACCCATGAATATACAAGAGAACAGCTGCAGAATAACTGTCCACTGGAGTGACCAGTATGCATGAAAGGGTTAAGATGACATTCTTCCACTTAGAGCTTCAACAATACACCATAAAATCTGAAAAAAAGAACTGAACATGAACAGAACTTGTCTAATTTAGCTAATGTTTAGCATATCTACCACTTATCCTATTTATTTTCATATTTTCACTGAAAACCTTTGCAGTTTTACTGTCTAGCTACCTAAATACTGCAAATAAGTGTTATAATGCCTTGCTACCTATATTCATACCAGTCACTCTAGCCACTTTATGCCCATACCTGCTGCTGTGCCTATCCACCTTCAGGGTTTGCACATGCCTGAGGCACAATTTATTTATGTGAGTTTAATAGCCAGTAGTTTATATTAGTTTTACTGTACAGTTTATGTAAATTCTTGTAGTCTTTAGTGTTTATTTTATTGTTTGTATATTAGTCTTATTGTATATATTGCTACTTGCTTACTTTTGTGTGCACATGATGGTGTAGCTTGACATCTCGTTGTACTTGTATAACGACAATAAAAAGGCTTTCTATCACCATCTTATAATTTTACCAAAATGTTCTCTTTTTTTTTTTTTTATTACTAATGCTTGTTCATTACTGCTTTATTGTACATAGCCCTGTCTGAAATCAGGCTATAATGGATTTTGACTTGTCTAATTTCTCTTGCTTATGACTCAATATTGAATGTAATGGCTTGAAGATTCAAACATCAGAATTATTACACTGGGTTACAAAAAAATGTTTTTTGCAAGTTGTCTAGGTTTTTTCAACTGAATTAGGACCATTTTGCACCGCTAAAATCCAAAAATGACATCTGTTTTTCTCAGTCAGGTCAGGTTTTTTTTGCTAATTTGATTTTGAAAAATTTGATCTTCTCACAAAATATAATAATTAATACCAAAATAAGATTGGTAAACACACTTTATGAAACTTGCGACTTGATGCCTGTTAGGTACAATGGTGTATTCAGCGCAGATGTAGCAGAATACGTCAGGCTTATTTTTGCAAGATCTTCTAGTCGAAGCCATTTCATTCACCTGTGATATTAAAACATATGGAAACTGCAATATGCAAGTTTTTTCAGATACATTTTTTAAAATTATTTTCATTTATTTATTTTTTTAATGGAATGTCCTTTGCAATGAACAGCATTTTTTTTTTTTTTTTTTTTTTATTAAAACTGTCAAACTTTAGTCCCCTACAGAGGACAAAAATGCATTGCTGGGTCTCAGGAGGACATGGAATTAAAACAACTAAACCCATGAATATACACGAGAACAGCTGGAGAATATCTGTCCACTGTAGTGACCA